>NW_006283136.1:1897956-1900259 GCF_000327345.1 Myotis davidii
TGGACCCCCCCAGCCCGCAGGCCGATGCTCTATCCACTGAGCCAAACCGGTTTCGGCTATGTTTCTCTTTTATTAGATAGGATAGTATAGAGGCCTGGTTCATGGGTGGGGCTGGCTGGTTTGCCCTGAAGGGTGTCCTGGATCAGGGGGGGAGGTGGGCGGGGGTTCCCGGGCCAGCCTGGATGAGTGGCTGATGGCTGTTTTCAGGCTGGCCACAGCCCTCTAGGATGTGGGGGATCCCTCTGGGGTTCCTGGCCAGCCTGGGTGAGGGGCTGAGGGCTTTTTTTAAGCTGCCCACAGTCCCTTCAGGGTGAAGGAGTCCCTCTGGGGTGCCTGGCCAGCCTGGGTGAGGGGCAGATGGCCGTTTTGAGGCTGGCCATGCCCCCCGGTGACCCAAGCTCCCAGCCTCTCCTTTTTTTCTTTATTTCTAGGATTTATTTGTCTTCTGTAATTGAAACTTTGTAGCCTTGAGCGGAGCTGAACATCAGCCAGGGCAGGCGGGAAGCTTGGCTTCCTCCATCGCCTGGGCCAACCCAAGCCTCCTGCTTGCTCCAGCTCCGTGGTTGCAGCCATCTTAGTTGAGTTAAATTGCATACTCGCTCCTGATTGATTGGTGGGCGTGGCTTGAGTGTAGCAGAAAGACGATTAGTTTGCATGTTTCTCTTTTATTATATAGGATGGTTTCAATTTGCATTTCTCTGACAGTTAGTGACATTGAGTATTTTTTCATATGTCTGTGGTTCATCTGTATGTCTTTTTTGGAGAAGTATCTATCCAGGTCCTCTGCCTTTTTTTTAAAAAAATATTTTTTTCAGAGATGAAGGGAGAGGGAAGGGGGATAGAGATAGAAACATCAATGATGAGAATCACTGATCAGCTGCCTCTTGCATGCCCCCAACTGGGGATCGAGCTCACAAGCCAGGCACATGCCCCTGATCAGAATCTAACCTGGGACCCTTCAGTCCGCACGTCGGTGCTCTATCCACTGAGCCCTCTATCCACTGAGCCAAACCAGCCAGGGCATCCTCTGCCATTTTTTAATTGGATTGTTTGGGGGGTTTTTTTGGTGTTGAGTTGCATGAGTCCTTCATAAATTTTAGATATTAACCCCTTATCAGATGTACCATTGACAAATTGCTTCTCCCATTTAGTAGATTGTCTTTTTGTTGTTTTGATGGTTTCCTTTGCTGTGCAAAACCTTTTTAGTTTGATATAGTCCGTTTGTTTATGTTTTTTCCTTTGGACAGACTATGGTTATTTAGATTTAGGCATTGGACAGACATTTTTTAAAATATAAACAAAGCCTGTTATTGCTTCAAGGCAAACAACTGATATTATTTGTTACTACTAATTATTTATTTATTTATTTTTAATATATTTTAATTGATTTCAGAGAGGAAAGGAGAGGGAGAAAGAGATAGAAAGGGGATGTGCCCGCAACCAAGGTACATGCCCTTGACTGGAATCGAACCTGGGACCCTTGAGTCCGCAGGCCGATGCTCTATCCACTGAGCCAAACCGGTTAGGGCTACTAATTTTTTTAAAAGAGCTTCAAGCAGAGCCCTGGTCGGTTTGGTTCAGTGGTTAGAGCGTTAGTCTAAAGAGTCTTGGGTTTGATTTCTGATCAAAGACATGTCTCCTGGTTGCAAGTTCGATCCCCATCCCCAGTTGGGACATGTGTGGGGGACAACCAATCAGTATGTCTCTCTCACATTGACATTTCTTCCTCTCTCTCTCTGTGAATGTACTTTGGTTGCAGTCACATCCCCAGTAGGGGGTGTGCAGGAGGCAGCTGATTGATGTCTCTCATCGATGTTTCTAACTCTCTATCCCTCTCCCCTCCTCTCTGTAAAAAATCAACCAAATATATTTTAAAAAAAATAAAGATCAATGGAAAAAATATCCTCAGTTGAGGTTTTTTTTAAAGTTTTCCATCAGAAATTGTAATTTAGAAAGTTTATATCCATGATTGTGAGCTTAATAGTGCCTCACTTTTTTAAAGACTTTCTGATGAGATTATTGGTGACATTAAAATGGTGATTTTTAAAATATTGCATAAGAAATGGTTAATATTTGAATTGTTTGCATAACTCAGTGAACATATTTTATTTTTAATTTTTTTGTTAATCCTCACCTGAGGATATTTTGTCATTGATTTTTAGAGAGAGTGGAAGAGAGAGGTTAAGACAGAAAGAAACATTGATGTGAGAGAAGCACATCGATTAGTTGCCTCCTGCATGGGCTGGGGAGGAACCTGTAACCAAGGTATGTGCTCTTGACCAGTATCAAACCCACCCCCCTTC
>NW_006283136.1:1900353-1918241 GCF_000327345.1 Myotis davidii
AGATAATTCCAAAAGATCAATACGTGATGTTATAAAACTGTACATAGGCAAAAGATCTACTCACATTGGATTGCATATGTATATAGACATTAGATATCTACTGCTGTGTAATAAATTGTTCCAAAATTTAGCATTCTGAAACAACAAACGTTTGTTATTTCTCAGTTTCTGTGGGTTAGGAATACAGGTGTAGCTTAACGAGGTGCCTTTGGTTAGTGTCTTTCACAGGGTATAATCAAGGTATCAGACTGAGCTACACTCATCTCATAGCTTGAATAGAGAAAGACCCCTCTTTCTGAGCCCACTCATGTGGCTGTTGGTTGGTTGGAGACATCAGGTCCCTATCAAAGAACAAATGAGAGAGCCAGAGAGGGCTTCCCAAATGGAAGCCATCACCATCTTTTTAAATCTAATCTTGGAAGTGACATACCATCCAATCCTATCACCTCTGCCACATTCTATTCGATCCTGCTCATACTCAGGATATCCACATACAGGTTATGAATATCAGGAGATACTCATAATTGGGAGCAGTCTTAGAGACTGCCTACTTCATAGGCCTATGGACTTTAATGGAGCAAATATGAAACGTTCATTAATGAGATATCAGATTCTAAATTGCAACCACTGGTTGAATGTTGGTGTAGAATCAGAGGAATTATATTAAAACACTATTAAAATATTCCTTTTTACAATTACATGACTATGTAAGGTTGAATTTTAATTTTCTTCATATACTTTAAAGGAATAGCAGCAGATTGCAGAATAGAATGCAGAAGGACATCCGAAAATTCAGATATCTTCTTTTAAGCCAGTTATTAACAGATTTGTGAAAATGTGAAACAGTGTCACTTTTCTCACTAAATTTTTTTCTTCACCTGCCCCACTCTCTTAAATTATGAAGCTTCTTTTAGCTCTTTGTAGGTTAGTCTCTCTAGCCTCAGTGGCCAGCACTCTTATTATGTAGGCACCAGAGTGAGAATACATAGGACTGATGTTTACTTTATAGCAGATGGTCTGGAAGAGCCAGGAAACCACATACTGAAGAGGCAGGCAAGAATAATGGTTGTAGTGCTAGAGTTATTGTGGCCTTGGGAGTTTCTTGGTTAGACTTAGGATAAATAAGGGGGAAACAGGTTATGAGCCTAAGAAATAAAAGGGGTTGGGTAGAAAATTAGTAATAAGAGGAACTAGTGAGAATCCCTCCTAGTGAGAACTAGGAGATCTAGAGCCTGAGAAAGAGGAGCTAAATTGAAGGTGGGTGGTATGGGGAGAAAAGAGAGAGTGGGAGAGGAGGGAAGGAGGCTTGGGAAGAGAGAGAGAGAGCGAGAGAGAGAGAGAGCGAACTATTGATCGGCCTGCTTTTGGCAATTTAAAAGTAGAAGAAAACTACTTTCATATACTACCTTACCAATAGTAGGGTTCTGTCTTAGGTAGTTATTCCTAAGACACTCTTACTTCCTTAATTATGCTTAAAATGTACCTGATAATGAGTTTTAAGAAGGCATTCTTGAGAGACTATATTATTACTGCTAGAAACATATATTTGACATAGGACCTCTTGATCAAAAATAATTTCAAGATTGAAAAGAATGACATTCCTTGATTCTTTATAAAGTAAGGGAGGGATGGAAAAATAATGCAATATTTAAATTTTTAAAAATTCAATTTAAATAAATGTAATACAACTAAAATTCAATTTAAATTAAAAAATTCAATATAAAACTAAAACATGAAAGTTACTTTCTTTCTTTTTTTTTTTTTTTACCAAATCCCTTTGCTAGAGATATTGTGCTTTTTTTTTGTTTTGTTTTGTTAATCCTCACCCGAGGATATTGATTTATTTATTTTTTGTAAGAGAGGGAAAGACAGAAACATCGATGTGAGAGAAACACATCGATTGGTTGCCTCCTGCATGCGTTCCGACCAGGGCCCTGATCAGGGAGGACCCTGCAACCAAAGTATGTGTCCTTGACCCTTTGGCCCACAGACTAACACTATCCACTGAGTCAAACCGGCTAGGGCGAGATATGGTGCTTTTTAAATATAAATATGGATATATGTATGTGCATAAATGATATACAGCCTGATAATGCTTTAAAGGAAAATGAGATTTTTAATGTGTGCTTCTGTATTTTTGTTTTGTTTGTTTGTTTGTTTATTTCTCAATAGTTCTTAGATAGAAAGAATTATCCTATATGATAGCAAACACAGGTTGTTGGGAAAGAAGCTTTGATATGGGATAGGGAACTTTTATACTTTCTAACTAATCTTACTACTAATCATCATTAATTAACATGGAACATTGTTATGGTTACATGTTGGCCAGGAATGCAATAAGCCAACAGTGATTATTACCCATATTGAGAGAGTCATTAAATGTCTCTATTTATTGTAATGTATACAAATGATCTGGCAAATTTTTTTTAGGTTTGAGGACACATATAGGAAGATAACATTTTGACTATTGCTTTTTAGACTTCACCTGTAAAATACAGAGGTATCAGAAGATGGTTCTACTTGCTTTTCTGTTACTAAATCATTGTGTAACTGCAGGGAAAAAATTTTCTTCCAAAATTAAATGTTTTTTGTTACTTATAATTTTACATGTATACCCATTTATTAAGTAGTTTCAAGTATTATTATTTAGAACTTAGTTACTCAAGTGTTATGCCAAAGGGTAGACAGATCCCTTAGGTCAGCAATTTTCAACCTTGTTTATCTCATGGCACACATAAACTGATTACTAAAATTCTGTGGTGCGCCAAAAAATATATTTTTTGCCGATCTGACAAAAAAATAAGTATAGTTTGATTCACACTGGATGGCTATTGTTGTGTTGGCTGTTGTCATTTTTTTGTTTTAAATATATTTTTACTGATTTCAGAAAGGAAGGGAGAGGTAGAGATAGAAACATCAGTGATGAGAAAGAATCATTGATTGGCTGCCTCCTGCATGCCCCATACTGGGGATCGAGCATGTGTCCTGATGGGGATTCGAATTGTGACCTCCTGGTTCATAGATTGATACTCAACCACTGAGCCATACCAGGTGGGCTATTTTCTTTCTTTTTTTTTTTTTGTAATTTTCACCCTAGGATATTTTTCCCATTGTTTTTTTTTTTTTTTTTTTTTTTCCCCTTGTGATTTTTTTCCTTTTTTTTTTTTTTTTTTTTTTAGAGAGAGTGGAAGGGAGGGGGAGAGATAGAGAGAGAGAAAAAAACATGCATGAGAGAGAGACACAGATTGGTTACCTCCCACACACACTCCGACCAGTGTTGGGGTCAAGCCTGCAACTGAGATACATGCCCCTGCTTGGAATCAAACCTGAGATCCTTCAATCCAAGGTCCAACACTCTAATCGCTGAGGAAAACCGGCTAGGGCTATTGTTATCATTTGACAATCTAAGGGAAAAGAGGTTAGTGCCCCTCACTAAATAGTCAGGCACTGCATGTTTTAAAAATTCTTGTGACACACTGGTTGAAAATCACTGCCTTAGGCTAACCTGAATTAGATATTGGCAACATTTGCAACTTCATATCCATGGGAGTCATCCGCAAAATCTTCTTTCTTCTTGTCTTTTACACAGGTTTGGTCAAGTCTCTTTAACAGGACCTTAATTTTCTCATTTGTAAAACAAAATCATTGGGCTGAAGATGGTTGAGATAATTCTGTATGAATTATTTGAAGGTTTTTAAAACACTTCATTTTTTTTGAAGGGGGACACCATTATGAATCTATGAGTGTTTTAACAAATACGTATAGATAAGGAAGTTTTTAGAATTGTTTCAAAATTAATGTTTAAATTTTTGTATAATTCTATTTTCACCCCTTTAAGCTCCTAAAAGACGGCGGCCTGCACGTTCAATATTTGATGGTTTTCGGGATTTTCAAACTGAAACTAGTAGGTATCTATGCATCAGTTTATCCTCCCTCTGTCTGTCTCTCTCCTTGTCTTCCCCTCCTTTCCTTTTCCCTCTCCCACGCATAAAACCACAATGTGGAAAAGTTCCTATACACTCCCTAACAGGTCAAGTTCTTAGTTTCATGTATATACTTTTCTTTTTTAATTTTAGGGAGAGAGAGATGAAAACATCAATGATGAGAGAGAATCATTGATTGGCTGCCTCCTGCACACCCCCTACTGGAGATTGAGCCCACAACCCAGGCATGTGCCCTTGATTGGAATCAAACCCAGAACTCTTCAGTTCACAGGCTGACACTTTATCCACTGAGCCAAACTGGCTAGTCTATATACTTTTTCTTAAAAAGAAAAAGATGATTAATATGAGGTCTAATTACTTTGAAGAATCACCTTATTTTAAAAGTAAAATTATGAATTCAGTCTGTGATTGTTTCTCCAGAACTGATTTGTTTTAAATTTTAAACTACTTGGTGATAGAAGAAGAATAAGAAAGATGAAGATAATGTAAAAATTTAAGTAATTTACAAACTTAATGAGCTTTTGAATGAGCACTCAAACACTGACTATAATAAAGTAAAAAACTGATTACCCTCAAGATCCTAGTATCTGTCAATGAACACAATGGGGAATTGAAAAATAGAAGAAAAAGCCACACCCAAAGCAGCCAGTATTAACATTTTGGCTACAGTTGTTTAGAATAGGTTTATATATTTCTGTGGAGTAAGTTAGAATGAGAATCTTGACTTTACACTTTTAGAGGAATTAGTACTGATTTAGCAATGGAACTGTAAAGAAAAGGACAGTTACGTTTGAGAGAATATATGAGAAATTCTTGGACCATGTTTGATTTTGTAGTTGATTTATAATGAGCTCATTGAAGCACAACTAGGTCTTGTAACTTTGAAGGGGAACCCAAACTGACTCAGGTTATCCAGGGAATCCTGTGCCCTGCCAGGAGAGGGTGATAGCAGTGGTCATTCTTGCTATTGCCAGAAACTTTGAAGATTGGGAATATAGCGGGAAACTACAGGTAAATTAAGATTACTTTTAGAACTAGATAAATGGAGTTGAAAGTTTTCTCCTGTACTAAAGTTGGTTTTGAATATGTGAAGGAAATATTTTGATTGTGAGACTAATATAAATTTCTGCTTTTATCCTTATCTTTTGGTAGAAAGCCACCACTAAGTTTTAAGACTCCCTCCCTACCTTGCTTTGTATTTTTTTCAGAATTAGCATTTTATATTTGCATTTTGAGGTCAAGCACATTGTTAAGTAATTCCTGCAATTGATACATGTCTTTTATACTGTTAGATTTATTCCTTTTATGGTTAGTTGAAACTTCCTCATCCTTCTGTGTTTCAGTTCGGCAAGAACAAGAGTTAAGAAATGGTGGAGCCATAGATAAGAAACTAACTACCCTGGCAGATCTGTTCCGGCCACCCATTGATTTGATGCATAAAGGCAGCTTTGAAACAGTAAGTAGTTGGAAATTCTAAGCTCGAAGTTATGAATTCTTCTGCACTTTCAATGCCATTTTTTTTCTAAGAGAAAAAAAGTTTTCAGCATACTGTATAGAGAATTGGCATCCTAATAAGTATAACATGAGAGATACCTAAAAGGTTACATTAATTTATGTTTGTATTAGCAGTATATGAGATTGCTTAATGAAAGCATTTTTTTAGCCTGTGTTGGTATTTTAGAATCTATGCCATTTTCATAGTTCTTTTATTATCTTACTTTTTTAAAGTTTACCTATCTTTGATTACTACTGAGAATAGTGTGCATGTGTTTGTTGGCTATTTGTGAATTGTTTGTAGGTATCTTTTGCCCACATTTCTAGGAGGTTCTTAGTGTATTTTTAAAAATATATATTTTTATTGATTTCAGAGAGGAAGGGAGAGGGGAAAGAGAGAGAGAAACATCAATGATGAGAGAGAATCATTGATCGGCTGCCTCCTGCACAACCCTTCAGTCTGCAGGCTGACGCTCTATCCACTGAGCCAAACCAGCAAGGGCAGTGTATTTTAAAAGAATATCTCTGTAGTTTCAGAATACATTCTGACTTACTTCTTGGCTTTAACTTGGTTAATGCCAAAGAAAAACTTTCCAGAGCAAGTTTATTTGATTACTTGCTGAATTATAAGCTTAATAAGGGCAGGAAGAATGTGCATCATTTTATTTTGGTAAATCTTGGGACCTAGTCTCTGGCATTTAATAGGACCTAGTATTTGTTAAATGATGGAATTTAGTTAGGATTTTAAATATTCTTCTGTTGAGGTGTTCAAACAGCTTGCTTTTGTGTATTGAGTAGCTTGTTAATGCTCTTTTGCATTAGAATGGCATTTGCATTGATGTAAATCAATTAGGTTTAAGATTAAGTCTTACCTGTTAGAATAAAGTAGGCCAAACAATAACCACAAAAATGATGTTGGTAGCTACAGCTATATATTTGAAAGTGAATTATGATTGTTTAAAAAAATTTTTTTCCTTGACATACTCTTACACTAGCCTAGATGAAGTATTTAGGGTAAGAAATTTAACCATAGCTTGCTCTTCTGTTTTAATTTTCTGAATTGTAAAACCTGAAAGTGTTTGGCTGCATGTAACAGAAGATCCAAATGATGGTGATTTGACCAAACAAAGGTTTCTTTTGCCCAGCTGGTGTTGCTTAGTGGTTGAGCGTCAACCCATGAATCAGGAGGTCATGGTTTGATTTCTGGTCAGGACACATACCTAGGCTGCAGGCTCAATCCCCAGTGGAGGTAGGTGGGGAGGGGCAGTGCAGGAGGCAGCTGATCAATTATTCTCATCATTGATGTTTCACTCTCCTTCTTTCCCCTCTCCCTTCCTCTCTCTGAAATCATTGAAAACAACTTTTTTAAAAGGGTTTCTTGTCCTAGTTGGTTTGGCTCAATGGATGGAGTGTCTGCGGACTAAAGGGTCCTGGGTTTGATTCTGGTCAAGGGTACTTACCTTGGTTACAGGCTCCCCCCTGGCCCGGGCCCTCCGTGCAGCCAATCGATGTGTTTCTCTCACATCCATATTTTTCTCTGTCTTTCCCTCTCTTCTACTCTCTCTCTAAAAAAAAAGAGATAAATGGAAAAAATATCCTCTGGTGAGGATTAAAAAAAAAAGAGTCTTTTTGTCATCTAAAAAAGTCTAGAGGTGAGGGAGTCTTTGGTGTTTATCAGCTCACATATGTCAGGTTAGATACCTCCTCAGTTTTCCTCATCCTTCCCTCATGATCTTAACATGGCAGCTGCTTATACTTTCTAGTGTTCCAGGCGCTTGTCTGCCTATCCTTTCTAATGTTCTGGTGATAATATAGCCACTGAGAGAGAGTAGCAGCAATGTGAAAGACAAAAATGATCTAGTTTGTTTTGACATGTTTTCCTTTTCATTAGCTTTTGAGTTGCTCTAGGGCAGGGGTGGGCAAACTTTTTGACTCGAGGGCCACAATGGGTTCTTAAACTGGACTGGAGGACCGGAACAAAAGCATGGATGGAGTGTTTGTGTGAACTAATATAAATTCAAAGTAAACATCATTACATAAAAGGGTACGGTCTTTTGTTTTTTTAGTTTTATTAATTTCAAACGGGCCAGATCCGGCCCGTGGGCCGTAGTTTGCCCACGGCTGCTCTAGGGCTTAATAAATAACTCTGTGCTTGATTTAATCTTGTCACTTTGGGCTCATAAAAAGCAGTTACCCTGATGCTTGTTCATTGAAGTAAACCAAATCTTTTTTGAAATTGCTGTCTGATTTTTTGTTCATTTTTTAAAGTTACATAACCTTTTTTCTTTGTATTTCATGACCTGCATTGTTTGCAATAATCTATTCATATCTTCACTAATACTAAAGTTTATCATTTATGAGTCTTTAAATGACATTAACACTCCCAGAAAAAATAGGCATTTCGTTATAATAATGATATATCTATTAGTTTTATATAAATTAGGAAGGTCACATGCAAAATTAAGTCATTGATGTTTAGAGAGGTGAATGTTAAAAATTATACGGACTCTCTTTGGTTGCTCTGGCAGGGCCCATAGGTTTGGGCACAATATCAGATGTAGCTGTGAGCCATAGTTTTACAGGTTTAGAAACTAGACTGTCTTAGTGTATCTAGAGATAGACCATATTCAAAGGTTCTGAAGAGACTGATTAATTTACTTGTTCATTTAATATTTATCGAGGCCGCCTTTTGTAAGGCCTTGTCTAGATAATAGGGATTATATTTTTTGGGATAGATTTTACTGCATGTGAGAGAGACCAGGAAGAAAACAAATAGTAGCTTAAACAAGATAGAAGTCCAGGCTATTAGGACGGTTCTGCTCTGTGAAGTTACTAGCAGTGCAAGTTTTCTTTGTCTTCTTCTTCTATTTCCTAGGTCTTGCTTGCCTTTGTCCATATGATTCAAGGGGACTTATCACCATGTTTGCTTTCTAGCCAGAATGAAGGAGGGAGGGGGCTGAGGAAGGTATACCTTTTCCCTTTAAAGGCACAACCTAGAAGTTGCTCACATCCCATTGACCAGAACTTGGTAATATGGTTACACCTACTGCAAGGGACACTAGGAAATCCAGGTGCTTAGAAGAAAATGGATATCGGGAGCCTATAAGCAGTTTCTTCCCCTGGGAGATAGTGGTAAGCACATTACACAAAGTCCTTGCCATCAAAGATTTATAATCAAGAGGGAGAAACAGACTATAAACAAATAAAAATCAAATGTATATACATATATGTAAAACATTTCGTGTGTGTTTGTATATACAATATAGAGAGGTAGGGTGTAATTTCAGGTTATAGTATGTAGTGGGAGAAAATAAACAAAATAGAATTAGGGACCCAGTCGGGGTGGCTCTGTGGTTGATTCCCAGTCAGGGCACATGCTCAGGTTTCGGGCTGGATCCCTAGTGTGGGGTGTACAGGAGGGCCACCGATCAATGATTCCTTTTCATTATTGATGTTTCTGTCTCTTTCTCCCTCTCCCTTCCTCTCTGAAATCAATAAAAAAATATTTTAAAAAATAGAATAAGGAAAGGAGAGGGCAATTTTTTTGTTTGTTTAGAGCCACTAAGATGCATGTATACTTAACAAGCAAAATTAAAAGCAGGGTTGATTTCATAGGTTTCCCATATGTTTGTAATTGTGAAGAGAGAAGACTGTTTTAGATAGGAAGATAAAGGAAGATTTTGAAGGATGAGATTTGAGTAGAAATCCGAGTGAAGTGAAGGAATGTGAACCATAGGAATGTTAGGGAAACAGCAGATAGTAAGGCTGAAAAGGGTATATTTCTGGTACAGCCAAGGAATCAGTATAGCTGTAGCTGAGTGACCCACTTAGGATGAATGATCTGACCTAGGCAAGGGAACATGTAGCTTGTAAGTTCCATGAACACAGGAACTTTGTTTTATTTGTCATTGTATTCAATGCTTAGAAGAACTTTTGGCACATAATTGGCCCTCAATAAATCTTTCTTAAATGATTGAATGGCATAATCTGGAGTATATGGTACAGAATCAGAATAATTTCCATAATAGTCTTTATTTTCATTATAAATGCATATTTATTTGTTATCATTTAATTCACATGTACTTAGTTGTAATTATTAAGAATACTTTGTTAATTTTAAAAGTCCTGCTAGTAAGTAAAAATATTTTAGCTAAAAATATAAAGAACCAATTCAGTAACAAAATATGTAAGATAAACTTTTTAAAAATAAACTTTATTTGTAGCTTATCTTTAGTTTTATTCAAAGTTGGCAAATATAGCAAACCAGTGGGGGAAAAAATAAAATCACAATTTCCATTAAAAGTACTGTGCATATTTTAATATATTTTCATCTTGACTTTATGTATATCTATTATTGAAACAAATATCTTTTCCTTTGTATTTTTTTAAAATGTATTTTTATTGATTTCAGAGAGGAAGGGAGAGGGAAAGAAACATCAATGATCAGCTGCCTCCTGCACAACCTCCCACTTGGGATCATGCCCATAACCCCAGCATGTGCCCTTGAATTGGACCCAGGATCCTTCAGTCCGCAGGTTGATGCTGTATCCACTGAGCCAAACCAGCTAGGGCTATTCTTTTTTTTTTCTTACTTTACTGATCTGTCTGGGACTGGTAGAGATACTCTCTCACTGTTTCCCCCTTGTCACGGATAAGTCATATCACATACGTCTCTACTTGATGTAGCCACACTTGTCCTTGGGTCTTCATAAAATGGCTTTTGAATGTTGATTCTGAACAGTCTAATAGATTCTAAGAGGGAAGGTTCATCATTTGTGTAAGACTCTCTTATATTCCCTCTAAACATTGTTGCTTTGCATAAAATTCATGTCTTTGGGCCTTTCCTTCCAGCAGTAATTTCTTAACAGCATTTTCAGTTTCTTGTACTGATTAATATAAGGTTTCTCCCCAGTGTATGCTTCATGAAGGCAGGGTTTTTTGTGTTTTGGTAACTGCTCTAATTCCAGCATCTATAGCTATACCTGAAACATGATAGGTATCAGCAAGTTTATTTGTTGAATGAATGAATCTGAATTAAAGCAAAACTGTGAATAAATGAACTTTTAAAATCAAAAGCAAATGACTGTCCATCAGTTTTAAACTCTTGACTTTTTTTTCTTCTCCATGTTGTAGTTTTAGGCAGACTTATGTACATTTACCCTGTTACAGAAATGTGTGTTAAATTTTTCCCGTCTCAAATACTTTTTCTTCAGTTAAGGCATATAAGTATACATTTATCACTCATTTATCAAATTCATGTGCATGCTATAGGTAAGGAAGTAAGTTGAACACTTACTTTCTAGGAGTAAGGAATAATTTTATTATATTTATATATTTTAAAATAAGCTTTTGACCAGGTAATACAGCTTTCTGGCTCAATACAGGGATTCCTTTTTGAACTTGACTTTTCACCTGTGGAATTAAAATTAAATATTGGAAAATGATTTTTTTCTGGAGGATTCATACCAAAAAATAGGATAACAGTTATCTTTAAGACTGTGTAAACCTTCTTAAAGCAGAAGATAGTTTTACATTGTCCAATACCTCCAAAATGATATATGTTTTTCAACTGTTAACGACCTGAGTTAATTGAAGATCTATGTTAATCTGGTATGGGAAATAATACTCTTCCAAGACAAAATTACTCAAAACTATTGCTTTCATTTCATTGTTCCTATACAGAGGTTTAAGGAAGCCTTTGCTTGCTCATTTGCTTTTCTGCCAATCTTTGTATTCAGCAACTTTTTAGGTTTTTATGGTGATGACAAACTATTAGGCAAAAAGTACATACTCATGATTAATATTTGTGCTATAAATTGGGGGGGTCTTTTAAAAATCATTCTGAAACATTCTTTGATCCTATAATCTCATTTTTTGAAATCTCCTAGGAAAACAACACTAAGAGAAAAAACCCTTAGCAGCTTTTACAGAAATATTTAGGGTGATCCTATAAAATAGTACATGCCTAATAGGGGTTGAAAGAGATAATGTGATAGAATTATGTGACTTGACCATAAGTTGTATAATCTTTTTCAGATGTTTAAATGTACAATAAAAGTCCAGCCATTATAACAAGAACAGTTTATTTAAATTTGAAAAATGCTTGGAAATGGACAGTATAATTATATATATCTATGCAAATTAATGTAAATAATGTATATATACCAAAAACTCTATATGTTATACTTGAGGGGAAAAACTTAGTAGTATTTAAATGAAAAGATAATAGTTTCTGAACTCTGAAACATATCAGTTACCAAGGAGAAATTATTTCTAACAGGTGTTGTGTAACTACTCTTATAGGCCAAAGAGTGTGGGCAGATGCAAAATAAGTGGCTGATGATAAACATCCAGAATGTACAAGACTTTGCATGCCAGTGCCTCAACCGTGATGTATGGAGCAATGATGCTGTGAAGAATATTATCCGGGAACATTTCATTTTCTGGCAGGTGAGGAGAGTTAATCAAAGTTTTAGTAGCATTTTACTTTTGTAGTATGGGATGTTGAGAAGGAGGAATTTAGTAATAAACTGGAAAAATTTTAATAACCGAGTTAAATTATGATGTATGAAAAGGTAAGACCACCCATAATGACTGAAATAGTAAGAACAAGTGAAAATTAGGGCAGCAATGAAGAACTCTCGAGGGAAGGAAAGAAAGAACCACGCTGCATAACTATATAACATTCATATCTCACATGAGCTTAAATATCTTGATAGAGTGCACAACTGTACTCTTCAATCCTGTATAATAAAAGGCTAATATGCAATTGACTGAATGGTGGAGCAACTGGTTGCTATGATGTGCACTGACCACCAAGGGACAAACGCTCAATGCAGGAGCTGCCCCTTGGTGGTCAGTGCACTCCCACAGGGGGAGTGCCTCTCAGCCAGAAGCCGGGCTCACGGCTGGCGAGTGCAGTGGCGGTGGTGGGAGCCTCTGCCTTTAGTTGGACATCCCCCAAGGGCTCCCGGACTGCAAGAGGGCACAGACCAGGCTGAGGGACCCCGCCCCCGAGTACACAAATTTTGTGCACTGGGCCTCTAGTTCTATATAATAAAACCCTAATATGCAAATCGACTGGTCACTATGATGTGCACTGACCATCAGGGGGCAGATGCTCAATTCAGGAGCTGCCCCCTGGTGGTCAGTGCGCGCCCATGGGAAGCGCCAGCCAGAAGCCGGCCTCACCGCTGGTGAGCGCAGTGGCAGTGGTAGGAGGTAAGGAGCAAGGGGTCCCAGACTGCTAGAGGCCTGGACTGCGAGAGGGATGTCTGACTGCTACCAGGGGTCCCAGTCTCCCTTGCAGTTAGGATACAGGCATGTGACCTAAGACCTGGGTTTAGAAGTAAACAATGTGAATATGTAGCAGTGAGGGGGGAACTGATTTAGCAAGCCCCAGTGCATGAATCTTGTGCACCAGGCCTCTAGTAGGAATATAATGTGAGCCACATATTTAATTAAAAATGCTCCAGTAGCCACATTTTAAAAGGTCAAAAGAAACAGGTGAAATTAATTTTAATGTGTTAAAATCAATATATCTAATACCAAACTAATATTAAAATCTTAATGAGATGTTTTGATTTTTGTGTGTGTATGTGTGAAGTCTCCAAGATGTGATGTGTGTATATTTCATAGGTACAGAACTGTCAGTTCAGACCAGCCATGTTTCAAGTACTTCAATAGCACATGTAGTGGTTGTTATAATTGACAGTGTGAATGTAGAAGATCTTGAGTAACGGAAAAACATTTGACTAAGATTTGGATTTTAGCTTGAGTTTTATACTTTTTATGTATATTTCTTAGTATTGTCACTTAATCTTGCTGATTCTGTTTTCTTTTTATGTAAATTATCAAGCTAAGGTTAGATAATCTTGTTCAAATTTTTTATTTTTTTATGAAAAATTATAGAAAATAAAAACATCTGAATGAACTTAATTTTTTCCACTATAAGATATGCTGTTAATGTTATTAATTTATTCATTCATGTTTTACAGGTCCCCTAAATTCAGTATTTTTTCTGAATGGTAAACTTTTCTTCTACAACTATTTTTTTAAATATGTTTTTATTGATTTTTTTTTTTAAGAGAGAGTGGAAGGGAGCGGGGTAGAGAGATAGAAACATCAATGAGAGAGGAGCATCATTGTTTGGCTGCCTCCTGCACACCCCCTACTGGGGATAGAGCCCATAACCCGGGCATGTGCCCTATCGGGTAATTGAATCAGTGATCTGTTGGTTCTGGGTCAACACTCAACTGCCGAGCCACACCAGCTGGGCTCTTCCGCAACTATTGGTTGAGAATCTCCTTGACTAGCACTATGCTAGCCAAGCTTATCATCTCAATATGTAGTGACTTATTAAGATGTATATGATAGAGTTTGGAATAATATAGGTGGACAGATAACTTGATCAGAAAGAACAATATCTCTTCTGAACTGGAAAGGGAGGAAAAGTGGATTGATACATGTTTCCACGGGGACTGAGGACAGGAAGTTGAGGTAGTTCACACCAGATTACCTTCATTTTTCTCTTTAATGTAGGAATGAATCCTAACATATACTAAAGGTGTATTTGGAGAATTGTTGTTGGTATATAACAAGGATACAGTTGATACTTTTTTAGAGGTTGACTTTTTTTTATATCAATGATTTAACAGGTTTATCATGACAGTGAGGAAGGTCAGAGATACATACAATTTTATAAGCTAGGGGATTTCCCCTATGTTTCCATCTTGGATCCACGGACAGGTAATATTTATTTTATATCAGCTTACAGCAATTGACATATGACGTATTTTTCAATTACCTAAGTATTTGATCTTTAATATTTGACTGGATTCAGTTTCAGAATTCTTTGTAATAATTTAGGTGAAGAGTTTTTATTCATGTCCTTTAGAATTATTTAAACATCTATTAAAATATGTTAGGGAGTCAGTCTGTTTCTGACAATTTGGGGAGATGATTGTATTTTATATTTATGCAGCTCTGTACTTTCTAAAACTAATATTTTATCTTGTCATATTTTAAGGGATCCCCTTGGGTTTTCTGTTATTAAAATATTAAGATTGTTCAGGTACTGGTTGTAATCCCACCAGAGAAGCGGAGGGTAGAACTGGTTTTATTATTAGTGAATTTTTATCAAGATTTTGCTTCGTTTGAATCTCTTCTTTCTAAATGCCAATAAATGATATTAGCAGATAAGTTGCCAGTTGGCTAGGAATCCTAGGTTGGCCATAATTGATGAATTCTTTAGGTTATGAAAACGCTATGTAATTTAAACTGGTGAAGGGTGGGTGAAAGGTTAACGTGGTGGTACTTGAGCAGGCTAAATAGCCATCACAGACGGTGGATAAAGAAAATTGAATTTATTTAAGAAAAGGGGTGGGGAAAGGGATATCCAAAGGGAAGGGCTGCATAGCACTGAGCCAAGGTGATATTGGGTGATGATGTCTGCCCCATGAGCTGGAATTTCATCTTTATATGCAGTCACTGGTGGGAAGTTCTTGTCGTCAGTGTGTGTGGGCTGAGTTGCTGGGCTTGGAATGTGGATATGCAATCAGGCGTCTTTAGGATAGTTTTAATTCCTTATATAGTCTGATTCCAGCAAATTTTCCTGGTCTTTGTCCTCCTGAAGCGGGAAGCTTGGACAAGTTTTGGGTCTTTGTTTTCCTGTGGCAGGAAGCTTACAAATGGCCATTAAGGACTATATTGCCCTGAGTCCTAACAGAGGGAATATCTGTTCCTTCCTAAAATTTTAATTATGCAAATGCCAAAAAAATACTTAATGAGAATGTTGAGAAGGCATGTTGATTTTATTATATTTACATATCACGTTTTTTAATTTTTAGGTCAGAAGCTAGTAGAGTGGCACCAGTTAGACGTATCCTCTTTCTTGGACCAAGTGACGGGATTTCTGGGTGAACATGGGCAACTGGATGGACTTTCTAGCAGTCCCCCCAAAAAATGTGCCCGTTCAGTAAGTATGAATAAGATGTGATAATGGGCAATTAAATGTAATTGTATATAGATGTCTTGTGTAAAATGTTTGAGGTTAAGATTTTAAAGATATTCATGTAAGTATTGGACAGTTATAATTTGTGGCTCTACAACATCTTAGATGCCCTTCTTATATTTTGATAATTTCCCACATGCGGATTCTGTCTTCTCAGTAAAATCATACGATTCATATTCCCAGTCTCCCTTGCAGTTAGGATACCTGGGTTTAGAAGTAAGCAATGTGAATAGGAGCGAGGAGGGGAACTGATTAGCAAGCCCTGATGATGGAGGAATCCACTTCTTTCAAAGGCAGCATTGCCAGGTCTAAGCAACAGTAAAAAAAAAAAAACAATGGTATTTTTGCTAGAAAACTCTCATGGTATAGGTGGTCATTATTACTAGTTATATAGCTTTAGGACCTGGCTCTCTAGCCCACCTTGAGATTACTTCTATACTTATTTTCTATAATATGCTATTATTAGGCAGACCTATTTGATAATTGGTCTAAATATTAATTGGAAATCATAGACCTACAAAGATATCAGAATTTCACATTGGTTGTAGAAGCTGTTAGGGTTTGATTGTCAGTGAGGATAAAATTAGTTTTAGAAGATAAGACTTTAATAGTCCATATCATGCAGTGATGAAAGTTACTTAACTAATCACATAGAATAAAGTACCCATTTAATAAAAGACTATATGGATACTTGCAAAGAAGGGGTATAAAATCCCCCTCCCCCCAATTATTCAGACACAACAGAGCAGAACTAAAACATTGTTTCACTTTTATCTATAGACTATTTCTTTGTTTTTTTTCATTGCTAAGAGAAGTTTTACTTACCTATAATTCTTTTTTAAGGCATTTAAAAAATCCAGAGTTTCTATAATTGTCCTAAGAGAGTTTCTTATCTTTTGCAGTCATAAGGCTGATACTGTAAAAAACCAGAGCCTGAGTTTGTGAGTTGCTGAATTTCAACATAAATTGAATTTACAACTTTACCAGTTCTCTTATAAAAATTAAGGAACTTAATGGAAAATAGTGGGACCATAAAAATTGGACAAATACATAGGGATGATTTGGGTGACTTAGTACCTCAGACTCTACTTACTATACTAAATTATCTGATTATTATAAATTTTGATCAACTGTGTGCAAGAGAAACATCAACAAATAATGGCTTAAACGAGGAAGACATCTACTTTTCTCAGCAAGAAGTCCAGAAGCAAGCAGTCTAGGGATTGACTTTGTAATGTCATCAAGGAACCAGGTTCCTCTTCTTTTATTCCCCACCTCCATCCATCACTAGTATTTATTGGCTTTTGTCCTCATGGCTACAGTTAGATGCTATACTCTTAGGTGCAAGCATGACAAGGAGGAACGGGGTGTTGACTGTTACAAAGGTAAACAGCTACGGATAAGAGTTTTGCTTATTTTAGCTGGGCACATTTTCTTGCACAAACATAACGGAGGCTCTGTTAATAAGGAAGCAGAGAAGACTGGATGAGAGATAGGAAACTAGCAGTGTCCGTCATAGTGTTGTTCTTTAAAATCAACTTACATGGTATATAGTGTTATCTGCAATCTATCCAAGCTGTTGCATGTCATGTGGGCACATCTGCTTGCTTTTCTGTGTGTGTGATAAATTAGCCTTAAGTTTATTATATTTAAATTTTTATAGCCTTAATAATTACTGTGCAATAAACTGAACACATTTAAAAATTAAAATTTGACAAATTTTGATATGAGTATCTTTTCATGTGCTTTTTTGCTATCTCTTGAAGTGTCAATTCAGGTCTCTGGCTTGTTTTTTATTGGGTTGCATGTCATCTTAATTGTAAGCATTCTTTCTTTATCCTCATGTTTTTTTACTAATTTTAGAGAGGGGAAGGGAGAGAGAAACATCAATCAGTTGCCTCCTGTATGCACCCCAACCAGGGATCAAAACTGTAATATAGCCCTAGCTGACTTGGTTAAGTGGATAGAGCGTCAGCCTGCGGACTGAGGGGTCCCAGGTTCAATTGTGGCCAAGGGCATATGCCTGGGTTGCAGGCTCCATCCCCAGTGGGGGGTGTGCACGAGGCAGCCGATCAATGATTCTCTCGCATCATTGATATTTTTATCTCTCTCTCCTTCTCCCTTCCTCTCTGAAATCAATAAAGAAATATATTTTAAAAAAAAAACAAAAAAAAACCTGTAATATAGGTATGTGCCATGACCGGAAATTGAACCCACAACCTTTTGGTGTATGGGACGATGCTCCAACCAACTGGCCAGGTCTATAAGGGTTCTTTTTATAGTCTAGATATAGTTTATAGATAATTTTCTCCCAGTGTGTTACTTACTTATTCATTTTATAATAGTGTTTTTTGAAGAGCAAATTTTAAATTACTGATGAAATCCAGTTTATCAACTTTTATATTCTATGCTTTTTGTCTTATGTGATAATTTTTTTT
>NW_006283136.1:1918916-1924941 GCF_000327345.1 Myotis davidii
CAGTCAGTGTATGCTTAATTTCTAGTTGGTCCTTTTTCATGTCCTGCATGGTCTCATTATACTTAATGAGGGACTCATTAAATTTATCGGCGGTTTCCATAAAATTCCTGAAAAACCTTATAAACGTGGCCTTGAACTCTATATCCAATCGTTTGCTTTCCTCTATTTCTGCCATTCGTGACCTGTTTCTCTGTGATAATTTTTTTAAAAATATATTTTTAGCTCTTAAGTCAGTGATCCTCTTTTAATTAATTCTTATATATGGTGTTAGGGTAGGGTCTAGTTAGGGTTTTTTGGTTGTTTGCACATAGCTATGCACTTGTTGCAGCATCATTTATGGAAAGGTTAATCCTTTCCCCATTGAATTGCCTTTGAACCCTTATCAAAAATTGATCATATATGTTTGGTTTATGGGCTCTATTCTTTCCTGTGATTGAGAAATCTTTCTTTACACCAGTATTTCAGTCATAATGATTATTGTAGCTTTATAAGTCTTGAAATGTCATAGTTAAGTCCTCCATCTTTGTAGTTGTTTTGTTCAGGTCTTTTGCATATAACTTTTAGAATCAGCTTGTCACTTTCTACAAAGAAACGTAGTAGGACTTTGATTGGAATTGCATTGGCTCTATGGATCATTTTTGGAGAGAATTTACATCCTAATAATATTGAGTCTGCAGATCCATGAACATGGCATATAGTATATTTCATTTATTTAAGCTTTGAATTTTTCTTAGCAATATTTTTTTTTTTTTTTTTTTTAGGTTTCTTTTGCAGTAAGGGATTTGCCTTGAGCGGAACTTTTCCGACTCCCATGGCTGCCCTGATCTTTTTATTTATTTTTTTTTTTTTAAATATATTTTATTGACTTTTCAGAGAGGAAGGGAGAGAGATAGAGAGAGTTAGAAACATCGATGAGAGAGAAACATCGATCAGCTGCCTCCTGCACATCCACCACTGGGGATGTGCCCGCAACCCAGGTACATGCCCTTGACCGGAATCGAACCCGGGACCTCTCAGTCCGCAGGCTGACGCTCTATCCACTGAGCCAAACCGGTTTCGGCCTTAGCAATATTTTATAGTTTTTATATAATGAGCTTGTAGCCTGCAATCTTGCTAAACTCATTAATTAGCTCTAATAGCTTTTTTGTAGATTGCTTTGAATTTTCTATAGAAATAGTCATGTTGTCCACAAATAGACTTATTTTATGTCTTCCTATTCAATCTCTTGCCTTTTATTTATTTTTTCTTAGAAGGACTTCAGCACAAAGTTAAAAGTAGGAAGATATTAAAGATCCTTGTTTCTGGTATTAGGGGGAAGTTGTCTTTCACCATTAAATTTGATGCTAGTGCCCTAGCCATTTTGGCTCAGTGGATAGAGCATTGGCCTGCAGACTGAAGGGTCCAGGTTTGATTACAGTCAAGGGCACGTACCTCATTTGCAGCTCCTCCCAGACCCGGGCCCTGGTCTGGGCACATGCCAATTGATGTGTTTCTCTTACATTGATATTTGTCACTGTCTTTCCCTCTCTCTTCCACTCTCTCTAAAAAAAAAAAATCAATGAAAATATATTCTCAGGTGAGGATTAAAAAATTTTTTTTAATACTAGCTATATGTTTCTTGTAGAGTGGAAACTTTTTTAAAAAATACATTTTTAATAATTTCAGAGAGGAAGGGAGAGGGAGAGAGAGATAGAAACATCAATGATGAGAGAGAATCATGGATAGGCTGCCTCCTGCCTGCCCCCCACTGGGGATAGAGCCTGCAACATGAGTATGTGCCCTTGACCGGAATTGAACCTGGTACCCTTCAATCCATAGGCAGACGCTCTATCCACTGAGCCAAACTAGCTAGAGCTCTTGTAGATACACTTTATCAGGTTGAGGAAGTTTCCTTCTAATCCTAGTTTGCTGAGTTTTCATATAAGGGAATTTTGTCATAGTTTTGTCACATCTATTGAGATGATCATACGGATTTCTATTTTTAGTGAAATCCATTGGTTGGTTTTTTAATGGTAATCCAACCTTTCATTACTGTGCTAAAACCCACCTGATTATGATGCATTATTTTTTAATATATTTCTGTCAAGAATTTTTGTGTCTGTGTTTGTGAGAGATATTGTTTGTAGTTTTTTTGTGTGATTGTTTTGTTTTCCTTGTAATATCTTTGTCTGGTTTTAATATCAACTTAATGCTGGCCTTACAATGAATTGGGAAGTGTTTTCTCCCATTGTGTTTCCTGGAAGTTTATGTAAGATGGATGTTATTTCTTCCTTAATATTTGATGACATTCACTAGTGAAACTACCTGAGCCTAGAGTTTTCTTTGTGGGAAGTTACAAACTACATATTCAATTTAATTAAAGATATAGGACTGCTTAGGTATCTATTCTTTAATGAGCTTTATTAGGTTGTGTCTTCTAAGGATTTGTCCATTTTACCAAAGGTGTCAGATATATTGACTTCAATTTATTTATTATATTTCCTTTTAATTCCTTTAATGACTGCAGTGTCTGTAATGATGGGCCCTCTCTCAATCCTGTTATAGTAATTTGTGGCTTCTTTTTTCCCTGACAATTTTATTAATTTAAAAGCTTTTGGTTTCATTGAATTTTTCTTGTTTTCTAGGTCATTGATTTCCGTCTTTTCTCTTTTTCCTTTTGTGTAGTTGGGTTTAATTTTATTTTCTTATTCTATGTAGGTACTTTTTAAAAATTTAATATAGAAACAGGGAATTAATTGAGACCATTTTTCCCTAATATAGGCAGTTTCTCTGTAAGTTCTGCTTTAGCTCCATACTACAAGTTTTTTCTAGCTACAAGGGAAACTGGTAAATGGACATTTTTAGCTTGATATGTTTTCTTTTATGCACATTATTAGGATTCTGTAAGTAAAGAATAAGGAGAATGGATATAGAGTAGAAAGCCAGCAATTGCCATGGTGACAGTCTTTAAAATCAAGCTGTGCTGTGCAATGTCATTGTCATAAAACTGCAGTCTACCTAAGCCATTGCAGGTCATATGGGCACATGTACTTACTCTTTTTTCTGGGGTGGGTGGGGGGGTGGGGAGTGATACCATAGCCTTAACTTTATTTTTTGCTATATTATTGGCAGATAGTGAAAGCCAAAATGAGATTCCTTTAGTTTTTTTGTTAACAGCCCATACTTTTTTTTTTTTTACCTTTTTATTGTGGAAATTTTTAAGGATATTCAGAAGTACAAGGAATTTCTTGAACTATGTATCCATTAACTAATTTCAGTAATTTTCAACAAGTGGCCAGTCTTGTTTTACTGTATCCCATCTTACTCACATTATTTTGCAGTAAATCTTAGAATTCATTGTTTCATTCCTTATACCTACTTTGACATATATCTTTAAAAGACAAAGGCTCTTTTTTATTTTTAAAGACCTTCAAGTAAAGCTTTATTTATTTTTAATTTATTTATTGGGGTGATATTGGTTAATAAAATTAGGTTTCAGGAATATAATTCTATAATGTGTGTTCACCACCCGAAGTCAAGTCTCCTTCCTTCACCCTTTATCCCTCCTAAACCCTTTTCTACCTCCCCTCACCTTCCTTTTCCTCTGGTAATCACCATACTGTCATTGGTGTCTATGAGGTTTTTAGGTGTTTTTCTTCTTAATCCCTTCACCATTTTCGCCCAGTCCCATGACCCAGTCTCCTCCCCTCTGACAGCTGTCAGCCTGTTCTCTATAGACAAAGACTTTAAAAAAAAAAAACACAATCACAAGCCCTAGCTGGTTTGGTTCAGTGGATAGAGCGTCAGCCTGCGGACTGAAGGATTCCAGTCAAGGGCACATGCCCAGGTTATGGGCTCAATCCCCCTAGAGGGTGTGCAGGAGGCAGCCAATCAATGATTCTCTCATCACTGATGTTTTTATCACTTGCTCCCTCTCCCTTCCTCTCTGAAATCAATAAAAATACATTAATAAAATCACAATACCATTAACACATACTTTAAAAATTAATAAAAAAATTTTATCCACTGAGCCATACCAGTCAGGGCAATAAAAATTTTTGACATCATGAAATATCCAGTGGTCAACTTTGGTTATCTTACAGATTTTATTTTTTGTATAGTTTTGTTTGAGTTAGAATCTAAATAATTTCCACCCAAACAGTGCTTTTTTTTGGTTTAGTTTTTGTTTTATTATTTTACAACTTTGACTATATCTAAAATTTTTTTAAATTATAGTTAACATACATTGTTAGTTTCAGGTATACAGCATACCTATTCAACATTTATATACCTTATGAAGTGATCAC
The DNA here is from genome assembly GCF_000327345.1 of Myotis davidii. Taxonomy (NCBI): domain Eukaryota; kingdom Metazoa; phylum Chordata; class Mammalia; order Chiroptera; family Vespertilionidae; genus Myotis; species Myotis davidii. The sequence continues at coordinate 1,923,203 of NW_006283136.1, forward strand.
CACAATAAATCTATCACCGTACAAAGTTATTACAATATTATTGACTATATGCCCTATGCTGTATATTACATACTTATGACTTAGTTTATAACTGGAAGTTTGTACTTCTTAATCTTCTCTCTTTTTGCTCATCCTCTCACCCAATTTCCCTTTAGCAAACATCAGTTTGTTCTCCGTATTTATGAGTTTGTTTCTGCTTACTTTTATTGTGAACAATGCTGCTGTTGGTGGGGTTTGGCTATCATTGTATATATTGCAAGTATTTTTTCTAATTAGTATTTTCTGTTTTCATTGGAGGAAAACCCAGAAGTGGAATTACTGGGTCACATGGTAGTTCTATTTTTAATTTTTTTGAGAAATCGCCAGACTGTTTTATAGTAGGTGCACTAGTTTATAACCCCACCAACAATGCACGGGAGGATTCCCTTTTCTCCACATCCTCACCAACAATAGCCCTAGAGGCCTGGTGCATGAAATTTGTGCACGTGTGTGTGTGTGTGTGTGTGTGTGCACACGCACATGCGTGTGTGTGTGTATTCATCAGCCAAGCCTGCACCCTCTCCAGTCTGGACTGCTGGCTCCCAAACACTTGGCTGCCTGCCTGCCTGATTGCCCTTAACCACTTCTGCCTGCCAGCCTGATCAATGCCTAACTGCTCCCTGCCAGCCTGATTGCTTCTAACTGCCCTCCCCTGCTGGCCTGGTCACCCGTAACTGCCCTCCCCTGCTGGCCTGGTCCTCCCCAACTGCCCTCCCCTGCAGGCCTGATCACCCCCACCTGCCCTCCCCTGCAGGCCTGGTCGCCCCCAACTGCCCTCCCCTGCAGGCCATCTTGTGGCCACATGGGGGTGGCCATCTTGTGTGTTGGAGTGATGGTCAATTTGCATACTGGTCATGACTAATTAGCCTACCAGGGCTAATTACCATATCCCTCTTATATTGTGGGAGTGATGGTCAATTTGCATGCTGATTGTGACTAGCGTATCCAGTCGTGGCTAATTAGCATATTTTAGCTAATTAGCATATCCCTCTCATACAGGATTCTGATCATTGTAAGGTAATAATCTCTTTGTGGTTTTGATTTACATTTCCCTAATGATTTAGTGATTAGAGGCCCGGTGAACGAAATTCGTGCGGGGGAGGGGTCCCCTCAGCCCAGCCTGCACCCTCTCCAATGTGGGACCTCTCAGGGGATGTCTGACTGCCGGTTTAGGCCCTATCCTGGCAGTCGGACATCCCTCTCACAATCCTGGACTGCTGGCTCCTAATCGCTCACCTGCCTGCCTGGTTGCCCCTAACTGCCCCCCCTGCTGACCTGCTAGTCACCCCTCACCACCCCCCCTGCCAGCCTAATCTTCCCCAACTGACCCCCTGCCAGCCCGGTTACCCCACACAGCCTGCTTGTTCAGTTGTTTGGTCGTCTCTCACTATACTGGCCAAGTCCGCCCCTCACTGCCCCCCCGCCAGCCTGGTCACCCCACACAGCCTGCTTGTTCAGTAGTTCAGTCATCCCTCACTAACCCCCCTACTGGCCTGGTCGCCCCATGCAGCCTGCTTGTTCAGTCATTTGGTCGTCCCTCACTAACCCCTCTGCCAGGCTGGTTGTAGGCAGCCATACTGTGAGGGTGTGAGGGTTAATTTGCATATTACCTCTTTATTATATAGGACTAGAGGCCCGGGGCACAAAAATTTGTGCACTCGGAGGGAAGAGGGGGTCCCTCAGCCCGCTGGGAGAGAAAG
>NW_006283136.1:1926522-1939621 GCF_000327345.1 Myotis davidii
AACGTCAGCTTCCTCCGTCACTGAAGCAAGCAAGCCTCCTGTTCGCTTCAAGCTGCCTGGCTGCCGGCTGCCATCTTGGTTGGCAGTTAATTTCCATATCGCCCTGATTAGCCAATGGGAAGGGAAGTGGAGGTACGGCTAATTACCATGTTTCTCTATTATTAGATAGGATGTTGAGCATCTTTTCATGTGTCTATTGGCCATCTGTTTGTCTTTGGAGAGATGTCTGTCTGTTCAGGTCCTCTGCTCATTTTTTATTGGATTATTTGTGTTTTTGATGTTGAGTTGTATGAATTCCTTATATATTTTGGATATTAACCCCTTATCTGATATATCAGGTCTTACCTTTAAGCTTTTCATCCAGTTTGAATTTATTCTTGTATATGGTATAAGAAAGTGGTCTAGTTTCATTTTCTTGCATGTGAATATCTACCTTTCCCAGTATCATTTATTGAAGAGACTGTCTTTTCCCACTTGTATATTCTTGCCTCCTTTGTCATAGATTATTTGACCATATAAGCATGGGTTTATTTCTGGGCTCTCTATGCTGTTCCCTTGTTCTGTGTGTCTTTTTATGCCAGTACCATACTGTTTAAGTACTACAGCTTTGGAAAACAGTTTGAAATCAGGGAGTGTGACACCTTCAGTTTTTTTCTTCTTTGTCAAAATTGCTTTGGCAAATGACCCATATTTTGTGACTGAATAAGTTTAGTGAAATCTGTGGCATTAGAACTTTACCAAAAGAAAAACTAGTTGATTTGCATTTCTCATCATCACAATGAAAATCTTATTGTAATTAAGCTTGGGAAAATAATAGTTGTGGTTTTTCCCAATTTATTGTATGGTATTTTGTTTTGAATGTTAGAGATCTGTTAGTTCTTTTTGCAAAACGATAATTACTGAGTTGTTAATTGATATATTCTATGTGGCAGAACAATGGTAATTGAAGAATATAATGGTGAGCAAGGTAGATAATGCTTCCTTGTACACTGAGTGGCCAGATTATTATGACCACCTGATGTTTGTAGGCAAATTAGCTATAATTTCACACTGAAGTTGCTAGAGGGCCAGTCCCGAAGTTAAAAGAGCCATCAGGCAGCTGGTTCCACAACCATCAAATCTCACAGAACTGGACAGTGCTATTCATCAGGCATGGTGTCATATTCCTCGCATCACCTTTCAACATCTCATGGAGTCAATGCCAAGAAGAATCGCCATAGTATTGAAGGCAAAAGGTGGCCCAACGAAGTACTGATGGGGTGGTCATAATTATCTGGCCAGTCATAATAATCAGGCCATTCAGTGTATAGTCATATTAAAGACTAGTGTTTTTGCTTTATATATAAAACCTTAATTCTTGTCTTTTTCTGGGTAGTCAGTATACTGTGTTCTTAATTTTATTCATTTTGATGTAAAAAATTCCCCTATGCTTGCAACATCATTATGCTAGGTGGTATGACAGTTTTTATTTTTGTTTTTAAACTATCCATTCCAACTTGGCTGTGTAAGACAAAGTGTTGCCTTCAACTAGCCGAAAATTTAGTAGAAGAGATACATTTATTAGTAGTAGAGAATAATAATGGCAAACTATCATATTTCTTGTGCCTTGTCTGGCTTGACTATTTTTTGGTTTAACTGTTTTCTTTCTCTTTCCACCTGTGTTTTATGACTGCGTCTTGCAGGAGAGTCTTATAGATGCAAGTGAAGACAGCCAGTTAGAAGCTGCCATCAGAGCCTCCTTGCAAGAGACACATTTTGATTCATCACAGGCAAAACAGGATAGCCGCTCAGATGAAGAGTCTGAATCTGAACTTTTTTCTGGCAGTGAGGAATTTATATCTGTTTGCGGCTCTGATGAAGAAGAGGAGATAGAGAATCTTGCCAAGTCCAGAAAATCTCCCCATAAAGATTTGGGGCATAGAAAAGAGGAAAACAGAAGGCTGCTAACTGAGCCCCCACCCAGAACTGAGCCTGTAACAACAACAAACCACCAAGGTTTGTCAGTCATGGATTCAGAAATATTGGAGATGTCACCTGAAAAATCAGATGGAATAGTGGAGGGCATAGATGTAAATGGTGAGTTATGTTCTGGACCTACTTTACTTGAAACTTGAATATTACTGAAGGAATGTATATTTATTTGTTTTAATTAGTCTTCCATCTTAAACTCCTGTATATATATATTTTTTAACCCCAGGACCAAAAGCACAGCTGATGTTGCGGTATCCAGATGGAAAAAGGGAACAAATCACTCTTCCAGAGCAAGCTAAATTGCTAGTAAGTATATCTAATTTAAGTGCTGGCTTAAAGGAGAGAAACTAATGAATTGGTGAATTGGCTTGTTCTTTGAAATAAATGTTAGGTAATCAGTCTGACCTCTAAGGAAATTTAACAGGTTAATCTGAATTCTAATTAGTATATTTCCTTCCTGAATTATGTTAGATAAGTCACATAGGGTCTGTTCCAGACAAGGCTGTTCTATTCCATGGCTGCATTTCATTTTCCAACTGGAAATTATTACCCGGAAAAGAGGAGTGAAGACTATCATGGGGCTTCTGGCTTTCTTGTAGCTAGACCTACAAAATAGTTAAGAACCAAGGCAGTTGTTTTTTGTGTTTCTGTCCTCGGGCCTGTTTGGTTTCCCCGTTGTAATTCTCTGCTTCATACCATTCTTCTCTCTGTATACTGGTGGCTTTTGTTTACCTCTGAGTGCGTACATGGTCCACGTCATAGTAATGCTGAGGGGCTTTTCCTCTAAAGTTCACAGCTCATGGACCTTTCCTGTTGTTTTTAACTCCTGGAAAAGAGAAAGAGTCTGACTAGCTTTTTGAGTCACTTCCATCTTTTTATCCGATACCTGTGAATGAATCCGCTTTGGGTCAGGTATTTTTACCTGGCTGTTTTCTGTGGTGAGAGAGAGAGTGATTCTTGAAGACTGTGTGCCTGGAATGCAAGTCGGGTCTAGCTGCTGGTGCTGATACCCAGACTGTTTCCCAGGTCTCATATTTGGAAGGGAATGTGAGGTGAGACATTGGATGGAACTTTTTTTGAGAAGTACTTGGTTGTGCAGCTTGAGAGGGGTGGGGTATGCAGTAATTAGAGGGGGAGGGGGATGATTGAAGGAGAGACTGAGCATGTTTAAAGTCTGATGGGAAGCATCTGTAGAGAGGGAGATGTAGACGATACCTATAAAAGCAGGGATGTTCGGTAGTGGCATGGTTTCTGAGAAGGCAAGAAGAGACTTAGTACACAGGTGGCAAGATTGGCTATAGGTAGAATGAAAGACACATCTTTGTCGATAAAAAGATGGAAGGGAAAAACTAATCAAATGTTTAAAACTGAGGACAATAATTTTATAAATAGATAGTGGGTTTGTTATTGAGAAAATAGTAATAACCCTGTATATTTCAGTATCACTTAATGTATGTTTATTATCTCCCCATTCAAAGTGTTATATTGGCCCTTCCAAAGGAGTAAGCTTTGGTTATCTCAAAGAATAACTTAAATTTCATATTTTATCTAATGTGATAAAACTTGATGTTAGCCTGGCCAGTGTGGCCCAGTGGTTGAGCATCAACTCATGAACCAGGAGGTCAGGGTTAGATTCCTGGTCAGGGCACATGCCTGAGTTGTGGGCTTGATTCCCACAACTGCAGGAGGCAGTCAATCAATGTTGATGTTTCCCTCTTATTGATGTTTCTGTTTTTCTTTCTCCTCTCCCTTCCTCCCTCTCTCAAATCAATAAAACATTTTTTTTTTTTAAAAAAAAATGTTATATTGCCTAGCTGGTGTGGCTCAGTGATTGGGTGTTGGCCCAAACACTAAGAGGCTGCCAGTTCGATTCCTGGTCAGGGCACATGCCTAGGTTTTGGGCTTGATCCCAGGTCGGAGGCCTGTAGGAAGCAGCCAATCAATGTTTTTCTCTCATCAATGTTTCTATCTCCATTTCCCTGTCTCTCTAAAACCAATGAAAACATATAAAAATTATCTTTTTGAAATGAATGATATAGTATCTGTAATTCTTTAATATGCTCTATTTCCATCTAACAGTCCTGTCTTTTGTTTTTCATAGGCTTTGGTGAAGCATGTCCAGTCTAAAGGATATCCAAATGAACGTTTTGAACTTCTCACCAACTTCCCTCGAAGGAAACTCTCTCATCTGGACTATGACATTACATTACAAGAGGCAGGCCTTTGTCCTCAAGAGACTGTCTTTGTACAGGAAAGAAATTAACATCATGGCCCGACCTCTCTCAGCTTACCCCTTTTTTCCCTTTTCCTGTGAGATACCATGTCACTGAGTATGCATTTTGGTTCATAGGACCATAGAGCCAAAGTTGGGCAAGCAAGTCACCTGCCTTCTCTTTTATTCCTTGCTCTCTCCTGTAATAAGTCTTTTTCACTTCCTACCCCTTTTTTCCCTCTCCTATCCTATTTTTGTCTTTTTCCTACTTTTCTTTCTTTCTTACCTAATCAGGTGACCAAATGGAAGTATAAGGATAACACCTCCCAGTACTGGCCGCAGGAAATGAGTGTTCCAATAAGTGGTCTCTTGCATGGCACTTTTTTGGGATCAAATGATAATGTTACTACTCCTCAGACTCCTTTGGTAAAGGAATGGCTAGATTCAGAATAAGAACCACCTCCCTTTTTTGTAAGCCCTGTTTTTAGTAGGAAAAATCAATTCTCTAACATGTTTTGTTTTGTTGTTCATATAACAAATATCACAACAGAATATCCAGGCTTTTATTTACATGGAAAAAACATCCCTTGTAATAATTATTCATCTCATTTAAAAATCATTTCGAAGGATTCCCGCCCTCCCAAGCTAGAATTATTTCCATGAGATGTGTTATTGGCAAAATGAGTGTTAAATGTTGGGTGAGTAGCGTGGGTTGGCATTCAATACCCTAGCCTGAGACAACTTTCTTCATTACTACTCTATAAACTATATTGATCCCGCTAGTCCCAGAGTGGACCTTTAGTGAGCATATTGTGGTGACTGGGATAGGAAGGTGCTTGCTGTTTTTTTGCCAGTACGGCATATTAGTTCCTTCGGCCCTTCCATTGTTTGGGTCCACAAGTGATCTATAGGAAGGCAGCTATTCAATAATCATGCAAACAGTGGCTTGTAGTTTAACCACTATGGTTATTGATTGTCCTATGTGCTTTACGCATACTTATGTATATCCTGGGGGAAAAAGAAAAAGATGCAGCTGAGAGTAGCTAACCATATTCCTTTGGTTAGAAAAAATGATTCATTTATTACCCCTGGTTGAACAGTCTCTAAAGGCTCTGGTGACTGAATGAGCTTAAATCCTCATGCTGTTTCTTGCAAAAGGTCTCAAAATTGAAAGCCTAAGGGGAAAACCTTTAAATTAAATCCTTAAGACAGCATTTAGTAAGGGTTGTGGGGAAGATTGCCAGTAGTCTTCAGATGTTGTGGGGGTTTTTTGCCTACAAAAGCCACATTCAAATTGTAGTTGGTGAAAGCTTTTTTCAGTATTGTTGAGAAGGTGCCATCTTGAATCTCCATAACACTACTCAACGTATCAGCTTCATTATATGCTTAGTTCTTATTTTGAGCGTTAGTCTTCTGATGGGGTAGTGATGATTCTGGTGGCAAAATCAGAACTTTAACTTGCTATAAAACCGTAATATAAAATGGACCTTATTTAATCAGTTGGGGATTTAGATTGATCCTTCTACTTGAGGAACATAAATTGCTATTGCTCAGAGACCTTTTAAGTTCCCATCTATTTTAAGATCACTCTCTTGGTAACTAGGGGTTTTTAAAAAAACATGCTTATGTGTTGCTAGTACTTAATTAGAGAATATGATTTCTAATGGTTGAATTTTGAGGGACCTACCCTAAAGAATGAGTAATGTTTCTCCTCAAGGAAATCATGGAAAATTCTGTTTATTCTTCAGTGAGTCCTTTTGGATTAATGTTCTTACATTTTTTCTAAGTGTGTGTAAGTGCTTATGTATAAGTATATAATTGTATAAATATTTATAAATATATTTATATAATTACAGTTTCATTTATATCTTGAGTCAAAGTTCTCTCTTTAGATTGGTGACTGAGTAATACCACTTTGGTGTTTTTTTATAGACTCTTGAGGCTAACTAGCAGCTTTTGAATTATTGAGGAAATAATGGTTTTCATGTTAATTCCTCAGTTGTATCTGAACTTGGATAATAGACTTACTATCTAAGGAATAGAGCTGTATACTATCAAAGATGCATTAGAGGGTAAAAAGACTATTGGTAGTAGACAAGGTCAAGAATCTAAAAATTCAGGGAGGTACAGGGTAAGAAGTGAGGGTACGCCCAGGTTGGGTGCTATGATGGCACCTATCTCCACTCAGCAAAGTCACAGCTAAAGCCCAAATCTGTCAAAAATGTGAAGTCAAGAACTTTCCCTGTAGGACTCTATTTTATTCTTTTACCTGTTAGCTTCTTTTTATAAAACATACCTAGGGAACCTGAGACAACATGCTCATTAATGATAGGATGTAGTTCTTTTTGATAAGCTCAATCCTAGCATATCCAAGCATGAGAAACCAAAGTGACTTTTTCAACTGTGAAATGACCAAGTATATATATAAAGGGATTTAAGTAAGCATATTAAAGAGATGGGGCATGAGATATTGACTCAGAGACAGCTGGGATGTTTAGAGTATAAGATCTAAAGGTGTTTATTTTACTTTGAGGCAGGAGTATAATTATTCTGGGCTTGATATAGAGGCCAATGGAATGGAGGGATTATAGATTGTACATGGGAAGAGTGAATAAGGAATATTGCTTTACTCAAGAACTTAATCCACTTAGGGAGTATACTTCCTCCAGTTTGTCTTATTTTCTCTGCAAGTTCCTTTGCTTTTTGGAGAAGTTTTATTGAATAGATTAAATGAGGTTAGTAAGATAATTAAAAATTAGTTTAAAATAGTCTCCTTGTAGGTATTGGGAACAGCTTGAAAGAGATAAAAGGTACTGAGGAAAAGAACAAGGTAGGTTTTGAGAATAAGTGATGTGACAAATACAGGGAGATAAAATGAAAACTAGTGGGGGCGGGGGGGAGAATGACAGGAAACCTCTTTTGAAATTGATTTAGGAAGAAACCAGAGAAGAGAAAGAACAGTCAAGTGAGGGAAGATATGGAACTAATTTTGAGTAATTAGCATGTAGTAGCTACCTTATACACATTTTCTCTTAATCTTTATAAGAACTCCATAAAATGAACATTTCCCCTGTTTTGTAGATAAGAAATAAAATTGAAGTTCAGAGAACTTGTTCAGGATGCCACAGCCAGTACGTGGCAAAATCAAAATTGGCATCCAGAGTCCATGCTCTTTTCACTCCCATGCTGCTATCTCCTCTAACAGGGGCATCAGTCTGAAAGTTGTATTTCTTTTGATTGGCTCTGTAAGGTATCATTTGGTTATGTTTCCGTAAAGCTGGTGGGATTTCTGCTATGCCTATAAATTCCCATTATTTTGAGGGACTGATTATTGTTTTCTTGAAATGATGGACTGATAAAAATGTGAAAGGAAAGTAACTATGTGGCATTATTTGCTAAGAATAAATAGAAAGGTAAAAAAGAATTTTATCTTTTTTTAAACCACTTTTCAGAAAAGATATAACTATCTTTTCTGCATCCCACCTATACCAGATTATTAAATCCTTTTATGTATATCTTTTAAAATAATCTGTAAAATTCTCCTTCCTTGACTGTGTAAGCCAGTAATTTAATGAGTTCTTAATCAAAGTTGGAAACATCTTGAAATCTAAGATGTAGTTCCTGCCTGGTTTACCCAGTTGGAGAAACACTACACATGAGATAACTGGAGAACTGTAAATGCTTACATGTCTGGAACTGAACTATAATTGCAGTAGACATTTAGAAAGGGGAACGAATAGTACACGCTTCAGTTAGGACAGTCTTCACAAAAATGTAAAACTAGAAAGTGGCAAATACTGTAGCTCAAATTTTCTTTTGACTCACCTGTATTCTTTAGTTGCAACTTTTGTAACTACTTAGGGCATGACGTTTATTAGTAAGGCATATCTAATACACAAAAAGGAAAGGATTATTGATGCCCAGGACTAAAATTTTAGCTAGCAGGGATCTCACTTGAACTCTTAGGAAAATACTAGAAGGAGCCACTAGCAACTGAAAGTGAAGGAAAGATTGAATTTCTCTACCTAGGTACAAATTAAATATATATTATATATGATATGATATGCAGAAGGGGCACTGTATATAGGCATAAGTGCAGTTGGGTAATAGCTCTGCTACTACTTCACAGCATATTGGACTAGATCAAGAGTTTTAGTCTCTTCAAGTAAAAGAACTTGTGATTTTAAAATATGGCAGAGATGGGGAACTATGGAGTTAAGTATTAATATTTCATTGATGGAGAAAATGTAAATGTGCATATGGAATTGCAGACTCTTGCAGAAACTCTAGAAACCCACAGATTGTAGATCACTGAATTAGATGATCTCTGAAGTCCTTTCCACTCCAAAATTTTATGCTTCTAGTCTCTTTATTATATATTATCCCTAGGTTAATTAAAAGTATACTTGCTAATCAGTTCCTTTGCTTTTTTTGTGTCCAGGTTTCATTTGCCTAATAACTAACCTCACTTGACTGAAATCTACAAAAAGGAGAGTATAATGGTTATAGATCTAGTAATGATCTTTTAAACACAATTTATTAATTTAAAAAACTTAATGCAGTATTCCTGTACATTGTTGAGTATGACTAAAATGTAATTAATGAGAACCAAATATCTCACTGACACCAGAGTTAAGTTTTATTTTACCTGTGTGCTTAAACAGAGCACTTCACTCACTGAGCAATTGTTAGGACATCGTTTTGTGTAAGTTGTAAACTTTACTTTTGGCAGAAACAGCTTTTTCAAATTCAGTTAGGCTGACTTTTAAAACTATTTCTTATCCTACACAGTGTATCTCCATTGTGTCATTCTCTCTTTCTTGCCCTCTTTCACTTAACTACTTAATAGTAAATATAGGATGCAGATTAATGAGTAAGTAATGTGTAAAAAAGTGAGAGTGGGAAGAATCAACCCTCTGATAAACATGGCAGTTTTCCAAAAATAGATGCCTTGATGAAAAGGCTACTTAAAGACATCTCTGTACTGTGAATATTCAACTACTATAGGTTTGCCTTGCTTAGCACTTCAGTTATTGTCATGAAACTTAATTGCACTGTACACATTTTAGAATACTGGCAAGAATATTCCTTAGTCCCGAAAGTAACCAGCAGAGAATACCAAGCCAATATGTTGATTTCTCCTGTTATGAGAAATTTGATATTTTCATGATGATTATTTTGATCTTTGACTCATCTGTGTGTCAGTCCTGCTAGAGAGGCCACTTAGAATCAAGAGTATTTTTCATAGAGATTATGATTAACTTGGTAGTTTTCCTGTTGAAGTGAACTTGTGGTTAAAGTTACTGGATATAATGATATGGAACCCTTAATTAGAAACTTTTAATCCTTTTATACTTTTTCATTCTCTGTTCCTAATTTTTCAACATCCATTCTCTGGAAATTAGTCATGGTTTTAATAAAATTGGCTACGTTTAAGAAATTCACTTCTCTTTTAATGGTTACATTTTAAAATTTTTATAAATATACAAAGGAAGATTTTGAGGCAAACATCATTTTTATAGCTCATTTTCTGTCTACTTAAGAATGCTTTTATTCCAAATATAAAATGGCTAGCTCTATGAGACCCCTCTCCCCTTTTTGGCCTACATAAGGCTCTTGTATTATTGCGTAGGACCTCAGTCATTCTCATGAACCTGATTTTTGGTACAGGCCTTTCTCTGACATATGATCTGAAAGTAGATTGAGTAATCCAATAGGAACTACATTAATAAAACAATTTGGCATTTCGGTAAAGTATTTTCAAAAAATAACCACATTTGCTTAAAGGGTTAGAGATACAAATACCAATGGTAATATTTTGCCTAAGAACAGTCACATATTTATTAACATATGGGAAGTTGCCTTGCACTTAATTTTGTTGCAACAGACAGCAAGATTTTGTTGCTGAATGGTATTTCCTTTATAAAGATCAAAATGCCCTAAGATTTATATCCCTTATAAGGTCACTTGGGTTTTCAAATAAGAATAAATCAAGCTAAGCTAGATTGAACATAAAACATTTATCTCCATTAAAATAACTTATTAATCTAACTGAGCCTACCATGAATCATTCATTTTATTAGATGTGGTAAGTAAAATGGGAAACATTTCAAATCATTAGATACATTCTGACCTGGAAGTGAATTCTCCCTTCCTTAAAATCTTTTTTATTTGCTTTTTTCATGGCTTCAATATGGGCATTTTAACTGACAAGGGAGAGATGCTTGATCTGGAACCATTCCCTGCCACTCTGCCTTTCCTTCCTGTCAAAGTCTCTGGTGTTAGAGTGCATTGCCGCCGGATCTGTTTCAAGTTAATGACATCAAAATGTTGACGCTCAGTTGGATATGTTGCTATTTTCAACAAAATGGTTTTGCAGTATGCTTTCTCAAAGCTTCTGTGTTCTTAATAATGAAAAATATCAATAAATGGCGTGATTCATAATATAAATAGGTTTTTGACATTAATCATCTGCTCTGAGTAACTTTGATAATTGCCCTGTAAGTTAAACCTCACATGGAGTGACCATTGCCACCAGAAAATCTCATTTTACCTGCTAATTAGAATGAAGTAGTGTGTGACCTCCAATTTTTAGTTAATGAGTAGTAAGCTTATAGTAGGGGCTGTTTATCTTACCCATTTGGGGACTTGAACCTTGTTACTTTCCTGGGTTTCTCTCTTCAGGTTGGAAAGGTGATTTAAAATGCCTGCTGGGAAGCAGTAAATCTAGTCATAGATTTAGGGAGATGGGTACCAGTTTATGCTAACAAGATTCTTAGACTTTGAGGGGCTTCCATCCAAGTTTTGGCATGAATCTGTTAGACAAAATTTTATTTACTCTTTAAGAATCTTTTTCTTGGGACCGTTTTCCTTTTGATAACAATTTCTAAGTATCTGGTATCTTTTTTTTTTTAACCCTTGAAGAAACAATAGTCTGTTTACAAGTAGGTATTGATTGTTCCATGGAAACTCAGGAGTGTGTGTAGGCTCTGTGCATGCTTTGTGTGAGTTCAGTTTGAACAATGTGTTTTAAATCATCTGGGATGTCCAATTCTGGCATGTCTTCACTAGTTGTATTTTTTAAACATTTTTCATGTCATTTTTCAAACCTCACTTCCCATCTTACTCAGAGAGGTTAATCAAGGAATTAAATTTTGGGAGGGGATAGGGATGGGGGTGGGCTGGGTACTTGAGTGAAGTCAATTTGGGGTATTTGCTTAAGGTGTTTCTCAAGCAGTTCCTAACGGTATTTAAAAAATCTCTGGGATGTTTGTACTCAACTTATTCTGGACAAAGTGGTGGTCTTAGTGAGAGATTTGCATTCTTAATGCAGGATGGCTCGAAATTCAATCTGTAGCATAACTTTGTTATTGAATCCAAGAAGATAATGGACAGAGATAGTGCTTCTCTTTTAGTGTTTCTGGCAAGTGCTCCCTAAAATGCATGTATAGTTCTCAGTTTTCTGGGCTTTTAATTCCATGGTGCTAGGAGGTACCATCTGCTGCTCTTCTCAAAAATGGGAAGAAGGCTTGGGACCAGTGAGTAAGGGGCAACTGGATCATTCACTAAAATTTTTGTGTTCAAGACACACTAGAGACCCTCCTGTATATCTAGTAAGTGATAATAAAGGTGCTAGGGAAAGCCTTAAATTTGAAGACACACAGAAGCCGTAGAAAATCTAAAACTTGGAGGAGGAGAAAAATATGCCATTAGATAAAGCAGAGCTATAACTGCTGGCTAAGACCCAATGGAACTTCCACTTGCTCTAAAACTAGGGAAATCTTAGATAACTGGGTGTGATATATCTATAGATACATAGTCTATAGGTAAATAATTTCTAAATTGAGGATCTCTCGGTGATCCTCTGTTTTGGCTGTACCAAATTGCGAATATTCTTGCTGTGTTGTACCCAGTTGCTTTATATTGATACTGCAACTTGAATTGGGGAGGCAGGGTGGGACAATTTGCGAGGGTGGGGGGTGGAGGGAAGGGAGTGGGATGATAAGTCCTTTGAAGACATCAGCTCACTGTGCTGAGAGAGGGACCAAACTCAAGGAAACCTCTGATCTATAAATTCAACTGCTGCATTTTTTTATAAATACATGTAAATGTCCTGTTGTAATATTTGATCTTGGAAATAAAATAAAAACTTTTCAGTATTAGGGGTTTTTTTGTATTATTGTTTCGTGAGATAAGACTGGATATTACTTTTATTAATACAATTCAGGTTTCTAAATTTTGCTTTCATATTCTCATGTTTAGGACAGTAGTATTTATAATAATAAAAGCATAATATGCTAATTAGTCTGAGTGACCTTCTGGGCAACCTTCCCGATGAAGCTGCGGGGGCTGGGGCAGAGGCAGCGGCAGGGGCCAAGCTCCTTGCACGAATTTCGTGCATCAGGCCTCTAGTTTATTAACTGAAGTTCATAGTCTCATTGTTAAGGGTAATGGTTGGTAGCTTCTTTTCTGCTCTTTGTAGTAAGTTGGACATTTATGGTGAGTGCTCTGTAAATGTTGGTTGAATTGTCATGAAATCATTGGGTTTGCTAGTCTTGTTAGGAAAGTAAGATTCTATATTTGATATATTTGGGCAATTCAAGTGTCTAGTTTTTCAAACCACCAATAATGACAAATTAAGGACTCAGCTTAAGCAAGTTAAGGAAAAAAGTAATTGCTAAATTAATGGAAGAAAAGCCATTAATGTTATTGTGTAGTAGAAATTGGGATTGGTGCCTAGTTCACAGTAACCCCTGGGCCTGGTTTGTGCTGCTACTCTTTTGTGGAACTATTCCTCATCCTCATGCTTCAGCAACGTACCTGCATGGAACTTGCCATCTTCTTTCAAGACCTTCTTCTCTCCCTGGCCACATAGACTGGTCAAGAAGTGGCCATTCTACTTAGATTTACACAATA
>NW_006283136.1:1939754-1943116 GCF_000327345.1 Myotis davidii
TAGCAAAAAAACAAAAAGATGTTGGGGAATAATATTGAGATCTGAAGGATGAGAAGACCCTAGTAAGAGTAGGAGGAAAACAAATGCAAAGGCTGTGGACCAGCAATGTTTTTGATGTATTTGAGGTATCCAGAGAAGGCCAATGTGTCTGGCCTGTGTAGTGAGCAAAGGGAATGGCATAAAATGAGTAAAAGCCAGATCATACAAGGCCACCTTAGTAAAGGGCTCAGGCAGTGTCCCAGGTGCAATGAGAAACTATTTGTTGTATGGAGAGTGGATTGGAAGAGAGCAAGAGTAGAAACTATTGCAGTGATCAAGGTACCAAATGAAGGTTGCCTGGACCAGAGTACTGGCAATGGAACTTGGAAGTGGTATATAAATTAGAGATGCACCTTGAAGGTAGAATTAAAACTGTTGAAATTAGATGTTGGGAAGGAAAGGAAGAGAAACCAAGAATGACTCGACGTTTCAGGAACTATTGGAACTATTACTTAGTATCATTACTTAGTATCTAAGTAATTACTAAGTATTAGCTATTACTAATTATTATTATTATTAGTAATTACTTAGTAATTATTATTAGTAATTAGTAATTATTATTAGTAACTATTATTATTAGTAATTACTTAGTAATTACTATTATCTAGTAATTACTAAGTATTAACTATTACTTAGTAACTATTACTTAGTATCATTACTAAGGCAGGAAGACTGGTGGGTCAAGCAGATTTGGTACGGAGAAAGCATTTTGGCTGTGTTAATTGTGATACTTCCAAGTTCAGATGTAGTATAGGAAGTTGGATATGTGAGTCTGAAGCTTGAAGGAATGGTGGCCTGGAGTTAAGATTTGAGAAATTGTCAACCTTATAGGTGGAGTTTAGTTCCATGAGAAAGAATAAGGCCATATAGGGAGAAATTAAAAAGGAGAGCCCAGAACCTAGGCCTGAAAATCACCAACTGGAATATTGGCCAGTGAGGAAGGAGAAACACCAGAGTCGGGTGTCAGGAGAGCCAGTAGCAAAAATGTTTAAGAAGGATCTGCAGCCAGCTATGTCTAATTCTGCCCAGGAGTCAAGTAAAAAGGACAGCAAAGTTTTCATGAGATACAAGAAGTCACTGGAGACCAAGAACATTTGCAGTGTGATGGAGACGGATGCCTAATTGGAGTGGGTTGAAGTTTGTAATATTTTTATACGAGTGAAGAAAATAAGAAGAACTTCCTCTTTGGCAGACTGGTATAAATGGCAGACATTTCAACATCTCCTGTCTTCCTTTTTCTCTCCCTCCTATTAAGGGAATGTGTTCTCTGGTTTAGTCAGCTGTCAGTTGAGGTTGAACCCCACCCACAAGGAAGCTGATTAGTCTGTCCCTCTTCTTTGGGGAATATTGGCCTGATTGTCATCATCTTTTCCCTTTTCCTTCTGCCAGTAAATTCCATTTTCTCAACTTCCTCTATTCCTTGCTCAAATCCCACCTCCAGACCCCACAATATCCCCCAGAATGGAACATCTGTCTATTCTGTTCTCTCAGGCCTTTCAGCGTTAGGAAGCCTTTTATGGCATTAGGCAAATTGTTTCCCCATCCATGCTCCATTTGTGCTCTCAGACTCCCATTTGCTTTCTCCTCAGAAATATCACCAACAAAGTGATAACTAGTAGCTGTGTCTCCAGCAAATTGTAAGATTATTAACACATCTGTGAAGAGGTAATGCTTTAATTTTTCATGGCATAGTCCAGGCTTCTGTTACCATCGAGGGCCTACTACAGGAAGGTGAAGAACTTAATCTGAAGCTGGCTTTACTTAGTAAAACTACCTTTTGCAATTATATAGTTTCCAAAACAAGTGACTGGTTCATAAGATTAACCATTGAATTCATTGTCACAAATTTACCCTAAGGAAAAGGATCTACAGCTGTCATCACCAGTCTCAACTAAGTTTGGCACTTTAAGGAGTTAAAGCCAAATTCCAACGATTTCTTTTGACCCACAAGCACCATTTTAATATCCATTTGAGAGTGTCTGCTATTAGATAAGCCATTAGTGTTTTTTTAAATATATTTTATTGAACTGAAGTTCATAGTCTCATTGTTAAGGGTAATGGTTGGTAGCTTCTTTTCTGCTCTTTGTAGTAAGTTGGACATTTATGGTGAGTGCTCTGTAAATGTTGGTTGAATTGTCATGAAATCATTGGGTTTGCTAGTCTTGTTAGGAAAGTAAGATTCTATATTTGATATATTTGGGCAATTCAAGTGTCTAGTTTTTCAAACCACCAATAATGACAAATTAAGGACTCAGCTTAAGCAAGTTAAGGAAAAAAGTAATTGCTAAATTAATGGAAGAAAAGCCATTAATGTTATTGTGTAGTAGAAATTGGGATTGGTGCCTAGTTCACAGTAACCCCTGGGCCTGGTTTGTGCTGCTACTCTTTTGTGGAACTATTCCTCATCCTCATGCTTCAGCAACGTACCTGCATGGAACTTGCCATCTTCTTTCAAGACCTTCTTCTCTCCCTGGCCACATAGACTGGTCAAGAAGTGGCCATTCTACTTAGATTTACCCAATAGGGCACCTTTCCATTCCTCCAGTGACAAACTACCTATCCTTATCCTTAACTACCTTCACTATGTGCCAAAAGATAGAGATGCAATGAACAAAAAAGACACAGCCCCTGCCCTCTGGGAATTTCCTTTATATTTAGGGATAAAGACAATAAGCAAATGAAAAAAATACAGCTTTAATTCAAATACAATGAGAGAAAACTAGAAAAGGAGCCAGTAGGGAATTTCCCGGCCAGTGTGCTCAGTGGTCAGTACCAAAGGGTCACGGATTTTATTTCTGATCAAAGAAACCTGGGTTGCAGGTTCAGTTCCTGCCCCAGTCAGGCCAAGTATGGGAGGCAACCAATCGATGTTTCTCTTTCCCTTTCCTCTCTTTTCCCTCTCCCTTCCTCTCTCTCTAAAATCAAATTTTTTAAAATTTTTTAAAATCCTGCTGTCAAGCTTAGGATTTAGTAGAGGAATTGGATGCGGATGCTGCAGCTAACCCCATTATAAAGTATGATGGTCTAGATATAAAATATAAGAGCAGCAAGCTGTGACAGCAGTGGAGAAAGAACAATTAATTCAGTCTAGGGATGAAGGAAGGCTTCACTAGGAGTTGGGGTTTCAGCTGGAGTTTGATGGACAACAAGGATTCTGATTGGTGTAGAATAGGAAGAGTCATTCAGATTCTGGAATAACAATTTTATTACCTGGGAATAAAATCGTTATTGGACCCAGTGATAACACTAGCAACATGAATTTTATGTAGTCATTTGGTAGAATACACATTAATTAAAGGGTTCTTTAAAAATTTTAATTAAAA
>NW_006283136.1:1944276-1945592 GCF_000327345.1 Myotis davidii
ACTTTTCTTCTCAATTTTCTGCTCTCATTGCTACTGCCCTAATTTAGGCCCTTTGTTGTGTGTGTGTGTGTGTGTGTGTGTTTATTGATTTTTCACAGAGAGGAAGGGAGAGAGATAGTTAGAAACATCGATGAGAGAGAAACATCGATCAGCTGCCCCCAGCACATCTCCAACTGGGGATGTGCCTGCAACCCAGGTACATGCCCTTGACCAGAATCAAACCTGGGACCCTTCAGTCCGCAGGCCGACGCTCTAGCCACTGAGCCAAACCGGTTTCGGCGATAAGCCATTGGTTCTGAACAGAGATACCGTCTGAAAATCTGAGTGATACCGGGCAGTCAGATATCAGATCATTGTAATTGCCCAACTATAAGATGTTCTAATAGACATTGCATATAAAAATTATTTTTCTAAGCTGAGATTCAAGAACAGAAGGAGAGGCCCTGGGCAGGCCAATGTGGCGCAGGTGGTTGCAGCATCATCCCGTATCCTGAAAGGTCAGGGCGCACGCCTAGGTTTTGGATTCAGTCCCTAGTTGGGGTGCATGCAAAGGGCGACCACATGATGCTTCTCTCTCACATTGATGTTTCTCTCTCTTTTCTGTCTCTCTTCCTCCCTCCTTTCCTCTCTCTAAGCATGTCCTCGGGTGTGGATTGAAAAAAAGTACTGTTGGGGAATAATATTGAGATCTGAAGGATGAGAAGACCCTAGTAAGAGTAGGAGGAAAACAAATGCAAAGGCTGTGGACCAGCAATGTTTTTGATGTATTTGAGGTATCCAGAGAAGGCCAATGTGTCTGGCCTGTGTAGTGAGCAAAGGGAATGGCATAAAATGAGTAAAAGCCAGATCATACAAGGCCACCTTAGTAAAGGGCTCAGGCAGTGTCCCAGGTGCAATGAGAAACTATTTGTTGTATGGAGAGTGGATTGGAAGAGAGCAAGAGTAGAAACTATTGCAGTGATCAAGGTACCAAATGAAGGTTGCCTGGACCAGAGTACTGGCAATGGAACTTGGAAGTGGTATATAAATTAGAGATGCACCTTGAAGGTAGAATTAAAACTGTTGAATTAGATGTTGGGGAAGGAAAGGAAGAGAAACCAAGAATGACTTGACGTTTCAGGAACTATTGGAACTATTACTTAGTATCATTACTTAGTATCTAAGTAATTACTAAGTATTAGCTATTACTAATTATTATTATTATTAGTAATTACTTAGTAATTATTATTATCTAGTAATTACTAAGTATTAACTATTACTTAGTAACTATTACTTAGTATCATTACTAAGGCAGGAAGACTGGGGGGTCAGGCAGA
>NW_006283136.1:1947145-1958667 GCF_000327345.1 Myotis davidii
GCATCATCCCTATCCTGAAAGGTCAGGGCGCACGCCTAGGTTTTGGATTCAGTCCCTAGTTGGGGTGCATGCAAAGGGCGACCACATGATGCTTCTCTCTCACATTGATGTTTCTCTCTCTTCCTTCCTCTCTCTAAAATTAGTAAACATATCCTCGGATGAGACTATAAAAAATAAAACAGAAGGAGAAGACTAACCCATTGTAAGCATCCTGCATCTTGTTAATTCTCAAACTGTGAAGTAGGCATCATTTTATAAATGAGAAACAGGCTCAAATTATTACTGAGGCTCACTGAACTACCCAAGTTCACATAACTAATAGGTATTTTACCAGGAATTGAGATCCAGGTCTCTCAGGTGCCAACGACCATAGTACTGCCTCAAGAAGATTAAGATGGAATCAGGATTGGGGGAAAATATCTCAACCATCAATATTCAGAACTGTAGAGTCAGATGACGTAGGATTATCTCCCCAGCCCTACTCACTGTTACGTAGAAAGTCAACTTCCTCTGGGCTATAATCTCTTTGTTGGCATAATGAAGCTAACCTAACAGTTATTTTACTTGCTTTGGGTTTGTTGTAAGAATCTAATGAGATAGTATTATATAGTGAACAAATGTTTCTTCATATTATAATGCTTTGTGAGTGCTCAGCTTGTGTCTTCTATCTAAATTCAATTCTCTGGGAAGAAACGGATTCATTTAAATTCTAAATTATTCCCTTTTACAATAAAAATGAAAACTGGATCCTATTTAATGAACTTTTCAATAGTTGGTTACCAGCTTTTGCAGCAGGCATACATATGTCTGCAAACATAGAAATTTCTATAGAAGGCAGTTCATATGCAGTTTAAAGAATTAACCAGTTATAATTATTCCTTCTCATATATATGCTTCAAGGGTTTTTTCAATATTGTTTATTTTCATCATTAGAAGTAAAATCTCTGTGCCCAGAGACTGTGTGTGTTACTTGATGCAGTGCATGAATTAACTCATTAATCAAGTGATTCCTGAACTGCTACCATATTCTAAGCTCTATGCTAGGTACTGGGTATACAGAGCAGAATAAGATACAGCCTATGCCCTCAAGGATCTCACAGGTGTGGGGAAGAGGCACATAAATAGTACAGGTAAATCAAAATGCAGTGGGGAGGTTTTTTAAAACAGGACACAAAAAGCAGTGACCAATAAGGGGAAAGATTAGTAAATGGAACTTAAAAATCAAGAACTTCTCTTCATTGAAAGACATCATTAAGAGTGAAAAGGCAAACCACCAACAGGAGAAAACATTCATCACACACATATCTGACAAAGGTCTCATCTTGGGAATTCTAAAGAACTCCTATAAACCAGTAAGTAAAAGACAAAGAACCAGTAAAAACTGGGCAAACAACTTGAGCAGGCAGTTCTCAAAAAAGGATCTCCAAATGACCAATAAGTATATGAAGAGATGTTTACTCATCATGAAAATGCAAATTAAAACCACAATGAGATACTGCTAAACATCTACCAGAATGCCTGTAATTAAAAGTGCTGGTGAGAATGTGAAGCAACTGGAACTCTCATACACTGCTGGTGGGAGTGCAAATGGGACTACTTTGGGTAACTGTTTGACAATATCATTTGTCAAAATTAAATATCCATATTCACCTACCCTATAACTCAGCAATTTCACTCCTACATATATTCCCTGGAAAAAATTAGTGTATAGATACGTCCTCCAAAAGACATGTATACGAATATTCATAGCAGTATTGCACAAAAATTTGTGCACTCGGAGGGGAGGGGCGGTCCCTCAGCCTGGCCTGTGCCCTCTCGTAGTCTGGGACCCCTCCGGAGATAACTACCTGCTGGCTTAGGCTTGCTCCCAGGTGGCAAGGGCAAACCCAATCCCGAGGTGCAGCCCCTGCTCGGGCTCAAAGCAGGGCCGATTGGAGAGTTGGGGCGCCTTCCCCTGTCATGCACAGAGCAGGGCAGATTGGGAGGTTGCGAGGCCCCCCTCAGTCACGCTCAGAGTAGGGCCGATTGGGGGGTTGGGGCACCGCCCCCGTCACACTCAAGGCGGGGTCGATGGGGAGGTTGCGGCGCCACCCCCTGTCACGCACAGAGCAGGGCCCATCTGGGGGGGTTGGGGCTCCGTACCCTGTCATGCACAGAGCAGGGCCTATCAGGGGGTTGGGGCACTGCCCCCTGTCATGCACAGAGCAGGGCCGATCAGGGGGTTGAGGCGCTGCACCCTGTCACACACAGAGCCACAGGGCGATCAGGGGGTTTGGGCACTGCCCCCTGTCACGCTGATCCTGGTGCTGGGAGGCCTCGCGGCTCCGCTGATCCGGGTGCTGGGAGGCATATTACCCTTTTACTATATAGGATAGAGGCCTGGTGCACGTGTGAGGGCCAGCTCGTTTGCCCTGAAGGGTGTCCTGGATCAGGGTGGGGGTCCCCACTGGGGTGCCTGGCCAGCCTGGGTGAGGGGCTGAGGGCTGTTTTCAGGCCAACTGAAGCTCCCAACTGCTCCTTTTTTCTTTTTTATTCTGGGCCAGCTTTAGCTCTGGCTCCAGCTCTGAGGCCTCTGCTGCTGAAAGAAGGCATCTGGTTTGTTTCGGTTCTATAATCGAAACTCTGTATCAACTCCAGCTCTGAGATCGCAGGCTCGCTGAAAGCAGGTTTCTGGGGTTTTGTTTAGCTTCTATATTTGTTACAATGTTTCTTAAACTGCAAGCTCAGAGGCCGTCAAGGCTGGTGGGGAACGTTGGAGTCCTCCATCACTGAAGCAAGGAAGCCTCATGTTAGTTTCAAGCTGCCTGGCTGCCGGCCGCCATCTTGGCTGGCAGTTAATTTGCATATCTCGCTGATTAGCCAATGGGAAGGGTAGCGGTCATACGCCAATCACCATGTTTCTCTTTTATTAGATAGGATAGGCAAAAATTGAAAGTAGTCCAAATGTCCATCAACAGTAGACTAAATTGTAATATTGTCATACAATGGATAATAGCAATTAAAAAAATGAATTATATAATGAATGAATCTCACAGATATAATAGTGAAGAAAGCCAGGCACAAAAAGGTACACATGTATGATTCCATTTTTATGAAATTCCAGAACAGCCAAATGCTAATTTATATATATAAAAGCCTAAGTGACCGTTATGACCGAATGATCGGAATGACTGGTCAACCAGTCACTATGACGTGCACTGACCACCAGGGGGCAGATGCTCAATGCAGGAGCTGCCCCCTGGTGGTCAGTGTGCTCCCAACCTCCTGCAGCTGGCCAGCCCCCATCAGCCCCTTGTGCTAAACCATTCCGACCTGCCTCTGGGTCAGGGTTTTGTTCATAGCAGAGCAGCTCCCTTGCTGCGATCCATTGAAAGTCAGCCCTCAACCAAGGGTTTGTCTCACTCCCATCCTCTCCCTTTCCTGGGGGCCACCCGCCTGCTGCGGTGGCAGCATGGTGGCCAGGGAAGGGGGGGAATGGGGAACCGCGTGGTGGGGGGGCAGCATCAGCATCTGGTGTCCGTTCCTTCCACACCCAGCCCAGCGACCATCACCTCCTCTCTTGACCCTGCTGGGGCCTTCGGGCCCTGGGCTGGGACGGGAAACTGGGGGTGAGTGGTGGTGGACGTGGCCCCTTTCCCAGTGGGGCCAAGAGCCAGCACCCTCCTTGGAGCCAGTGGCCAACCTCCTGCGGTCCCTCCCCCTGGCCAGCCAACCTCCCATGGTCCCTCCCCCCTTGTGCATGAATTCATGCACCGGGCCTCTAGTCAATGATAAAAGCCAAATGGAAGTCAACACTAGGGATAGAGATAATAATGGGAGGGATCACAATAGAGACTTCTGGGGATTTGGAGAAGTCTTATATCTTGATCTGTGGAGTGTTGTCTAGGTGCACATGTGAAAATATTTATCAAGTTTTATAATTAAGATTTGTGCTGTTTGCTATATGTATGTATGTAATACCTAAATTTAAAACAACAGAAAAAAAAATATAAAACAACAGTCCTAACCGGTTTGGCTCAGTGGATAGAGGGTTGGCCTGCAGACTGAAGGGTCCCAGGTTCGATTCTGGTCAAGGGCATGTACCTTGGTCGCAGGCACATCCCCAGTGGGGGGCATGCAGGAGGCAGCTGATGGATGTTTCTCTCACATCGATGTTTCTAACTCTCTATCCCTCTCCCTTCCTCTCTGTAAAAAAATCAATAAAATATATGTAAAAACAAACAAACAAACAAAAAAACCCCCCAACAACAACAGTGTAATAGGAGCACAAAGAAAGAAGTGCCTAACTCTGAGTAAAGAAATCAGGGAATCATGCCGAAACCGGTTTGGCTCAGTGGATAGAGCGTCGGCCTGCGGACTGAAGGGTCCCAGGTTCGATTCCGGTCAAGGGCATGTGCCTGGGTTGCCGGCACATCCCCAGTGGGAGATGTGCAGGAGGCAGCTGAGCGATGTTTCTCTCTCATCGATGTTTCTGACTCTCTATCTCTCTCCCTTTCTCTCTGTAAAAAATCAATAAAATATATTTAAAAAAAGAGAAAGAAATCAGGGAATCAGGGAAGATTGCCCAGCTGGTATGGCTCAGAGGTTGAGCATCAACCTATGAACCAGGAGGTCATGGTTCAATTCTCAGGCAGGGCATATGCCCAGGTTTCAGGCCCCCCAATGGGGGACATGAGAAGGCAGCCAATCAATGACTCTCTCATCACTGATGTTTCTCTCTCTCCCTCCCTTTCTGAAATCAATAAAAATATCTTTAAAAAAAAAGAAATCAGGGAAGACTTCTCTGGGAATGTTTGAACTGGACCTTGAATAGGAACTTGTTAAAATGGGATTGCAGATCAGAGAAGACAAATACTATATGATTTTATTTATATGTGGACTCTAACAAAAACCAAAATAAACAAACAAAATAGAAACAGACTCACAGATACAGTGAACAAACTGATGGTTGCTAGATGGGAGGAAAGTTGGAAGACTGGTGAAAAAGATGCAGGGATTAAGAAGTACAAATTGGCCCTAGCTGGTTTGGCTCAGTGGATAGAGCATCGGCCTGCAGACTGAAGGGTCCGGGTTTGATTCTGGTCAAGGGCACATGCCCAGGTTGTGAGCTCAATCCCCCAGTAGGGGGCATGCAGGAGGCAGCCAATCAGTGATTCTCTCCCCTCATGGATGTTTCTATCTCTCCCTCTCCCTTCCTCTCTGAAATCAATAAAAATATATTTTTAAAAAAGGAAGTACAACTTGGCAGTTACGAAGTAATCAGGGGTGTAAAGTACAGCACAGGGAATATAGTCAATAATATAATAACTATGCATGGTGAGTCCTAGACTTTTTTGGGGAATCACGTCATAAGTTATATAAATGTCTAATCACTATGCTGTATAATGTTTTAAAAATCATAAAAATGTCTATCCATCGACTTGTAATCCTATTCTTGGGAATTTATCTCAAAGAAATAATTAAACATAGGATGAAAGCTATATGCATCACTTAAAATGTTAAAAAAAACCCACCAAAAAATAGAAACAATCTAAATGTCTAATAAAAAGGATAAATTAATTAATGCCTGAGCAATATTATATAGACTCTAGAGGCCCGGTGCATGAAATTCGTGCACAGGTAGGGTCCCTAGGCCTGGCTGGCAATCAGGGCCAATTGGGACCTTCCTTTCCCCAGCTAGTAGATGAAATAATAATATATATATTTCTCTTCTCTTATAGTCCTACTAGAGGCCTGGTGCACAAAATTCATGCATGGGTAGGGTCTCTAGGCCTGGCCAGTGATTAGGGCCGATCAGGGTCTTTCGGCTGCCGGCCAGGACCTTCCTTCATTCTGTGCTGCCCCTGGTGGTCAGCACACATCATAGCGAATGGTCGAACTCCCAAACTCCTGAGTGGACAATTTGCATATTAGCCTTTTATTATATAGGATTACAAGGATTATTATGGAAGCTGTAGAATCATAGAAAAGTTTATATTTCATAATTAGTGAAAAAGGCAATATATATTACTACTATACTTATGTAAAATGGGCTATGTATATGGACAAAGTCTAAAATGAAACATGCAAATATAAAAATCATTGCATAAAAAGATTATGATGCCCTGACCAGTGTGGCTTGGTACACTGAAGGTCGCAGTTTCAAAACCCAATAAGGGCACATAGTTAGGTTGGGCATGAGAAGCAATGGATTGGTGTATCTCTCTCACATTGATATTTCTCTCTCTCTTCCTTCCCTTCTCTCTAAAATCAGTGAACATGTCCTCGGGTGAGGGTTAAAAAACATGTTACGGACCCGGCCCCAAATGTTAACAGGACCAAGGTGGAGGAAGGGCGGTGCATGAAACCTAACACGTGAATCTGAAAGAAAGACAGTGACCGTGTCCATGGATAAAAGGAGAAAACAGGAGGAAATCTCCGAGAAGCGCCCGGAGATAGAGGGGGAGACGCTGCAGCACCGGCACCTGAAGAAAAAGCCCCTGCGGGAGAGCTGGCTGCCGGACGGACGGAGTCGGAGTCGGCGGGGCGGCGGGAAGGAGCGGGAGGAGCTGAAGAGGCAGAACCAGCAGGACCAGCGCCAGACCCAGGCCCGGGGCCAGGGCGTCCTCCGGCTTGAAAAAGGGATCCCAGACCTTGAAAGGGCTGAGCTGCAGATCTGGACTCATGAAGAGGCGATTTTAAAGAAACTAACATCCGTGGAGAGGACAACGAAGACACAATAAGGTCTGTGAAGGCGGAAAAGGAAGCAACGCCAGGAGAGTCGATTGAAGACATCTGGGCTAATATCCCCGACCTTCCAACATCCTACGTCCCTTCCCGACTAAGGAAGGAAAGGAATGGTGGACTAGAAGACGATGAGCAAAATAGAAAAGCCCTGGACGCCGTGGAAATCAAGGTGGAGAAAGACCTGAAGACGGGCGAGAGCACAGTTCTGTCCTCCATCTGCTGCCGTCGGAGGATTTCACGGGCGGGCGAGCGGGTGAAAGTGTAGACGACGGGCGGGCGCAAGTCGGTGCACGCAGGCAGCTCCGACCACAGGGCCGCGCTCAACGGCCGGGGGGCCCTGGAGGAGGAGGACCTCCTGAGACAGGCGTCCGAGAGGAGCTCCGGTCCCCGAGCCCGGCGACGCCAGCCCCTTCTGCAGGCCCGCCACCCCGCAGAGGGAGAAGGCAGCCCTCGGACCCACCTCCAAGAAAGGATCCAGAGGCGACAGGAACCACTCCGTCCACCACGTGGACAACGGGCTGTCGGGGGAGAGGGGTGACCACTGGCACCCACACAACCCCCCTCGGCCGACTCCTCACCCCCGCCGATGGGTGACTCCACCAGCGGGGAGGCTGCGGCCGCTTGGGAAGGAGCGGATGGGACAGACGGGACGCCGGACAAGCAGGCGCCCTCCCGCAAGGCAAGGCCGGGCCCCAGAGGAGGGCTCGCTCGGAGGTTTGAGCGCCAGAGCCCTTCTCCCACGTGGCAGGGGCCGAGGAAGACGTGCGATTCAACATCGTGCACTCGCTGCCTTCTGACATGGACGGCGCGGAGCCCGTGACCATGATCTTCATGGGGTACCAGCAGGCAGAAGACCATGCGGAGGAGAGGGGCTCCTGACGGGCTATGACGGCGTCATCCATGCCGAGCTGGTTGTCATCGATGAGGAGGAGGGCGAGGGAGAAGCTGGGGAACCTGCCCCCCGGCCCAGGGCGCCCTGCGGTCAGGCGCAGCAGCGGGCCAGGCCAACACCTCTCCGCCGAGAGAGCAAGAGGAACGCCTGGGCAGCCCTGTCCGCCCGCCTCCACATGCTGCTCAGATAGCGCAGGGGAGTCGCTCACAGCTTTAAGGATAAGAATGGAAAAGCTGGGGAAAAGTTATCTGAGAGAGAGGTGTACCAGCTACATAAGCATACTTTGGAGAAGAAACTACGAAATGTTTGCCACTTTCTCCCCTGGATACTGTGTTTCTTTCTTTTTCTTTTTGATCCAAAAAAAAAAATTACAATTATATCCATATTAAGCCATTTGAGTAAGCAGTAGCCATTATTTGTAAAAACAGAAAAATACTTATATTGCAAAAAAGCTGGGAGAACAAACACTCAACTTTTCCAGTTACTTGACGTGATTCAGCGGGGGTGAAAACCAGAATATTTTTATTGTATTGATACCAAAACATTTCTAATAAGAGCTTGTTAGATTTAAGCATAAAGTTATTTAAAATAAAAGCAAACAAAAAAACATGTTATGGTGAAATATATTCTTATTTCTTATAGATTGCCCTCATAATAAAGTTATTTTTTAAATCTTAAAAATAGGGGTGGGGGTCACCGATCTCCCACCCAGGGAGCACCACCAAGTAAGTGTTCAGCAGTCTGGTGTGACTGTGCTACAAAGATGATAGTGGCTTGGGACTTGAACAAAAATGTCAGAAGGCACCATGTAAGTAAAGGAGCTATTGAACACACCCAGTGAGCTAAGAGCAAAGCAAGGAGGGTGACAAAGACAACATGGGGCCTTCTGCTCAGGCCTGCTCTCCCAGAGCCCCAATTCTGCACTGAATGAAACAGACATGGGCAGCTGGTATGTGAAACAGTGTTGCTGCTTGGGAAAGAAGGGAAGGTAAGATATTTCTCCACATGGGTTTGATTACAGAAACTAATATTCTTTTTTTTAAAGATATTTCTCACGGGTGCGTCCTCTGACTCATGAAGACGTTTTAGCTCACGAGGCCATGCCTCCCGGTTCCTTTCTTTGGGTCACATGAAAATGAGCAGCGGGTGGGTCATCAGGAGAGGGCTCTCCAGGAAGAGGAAAGTGCCTTTAAAGGAAGCCTGTGGGCAGTGGTGGGGGCGCACACACTCACACACACACACACTCGCGTGGGGTGACCTCGCCATATATACAGAGCCGCCCTCGCCTCCTCGAGGGTCCTGGAGGAGGATCCCTGGGTGGGGTCCTGCAGGAATCCCGGCTGGAGCTGACAGGAGTCAGGCCCACTCTGAAGGTTCTCTCCAGCTTCTCTCTCTCCCTCCTGCTTTTTGCCACGGGATGCAGGTAAGTAGGAATGAGAGGGCCCAGTGAGGTAATGGCCAGGAGACAGTGTGGCCTAGCAGTTCAGAGCACTCAAAGGAGCCTGGCTCTGCCACTGAGCAGTTGTGCGACGTCGGGTAGTTCATGCAACTTCTCTGTGCCTCAGTCTCTCTGTCCACTTCAGGCCTTTAAGTGTGCTTCCCCTACTTTCCCCTTCCCGGTGTGGCCTAAGCCCGTCGCCAGTCCAGTGTCGCTTGGACGGCACTTCCCCAGGAGGCTCTACCTCATGCCTGCAGGGCAGGATTCCTCCAGGTGCTCCCGTCACACCGGGAGGTGGACGCCTCTGCTGGGCACTTGCTTAGGGCCTTGTCAGCATCCCCACCGGACCTGGAGTTCCTCAAGAGAACAGACTGTATCTGAGTCGCCAACGTACCCCTGACCCCTGGCATAGTGCCTCGCAGAAAGTGGTCCCCTAAATATTTGGCTGTTCATGAAAGAATGAAAGAAAAGCCTGGCTGGTGAACAAGGTAGGCAGACACAGGGAACTGGCAGCCCCCTCCTCCATTGGACTTAGTTGACCACTTATTTTGTTGCCCAGACATCCAGCCCAGGGTCTGTTCACCCAGCCGGGATCTCCGGTTGGAACATGGCCTCCCCTGAAGCCTGATTTTAAGGTTTTTACCTTATGATCCTGCTTGTCCCTTCCGATATCAAATTAGCCAACCTCTTTGCTAATCTCCTGGCTCACATTTTTGGAAGCATTTCTCAGAATGTTGTGGTTTCTAGGAAAACAAAGTCAGGGAGAGAAAGTGAAACTCAAACGAAGCCCTGGCCCTCCTGGACGGAGCATCATAGTTAGTCCTGTGGGCGTGAGATCAGCCAGGATTCTCCGATTTCCACTTCTCCAGAGGCCAGCCTCAGCTTCTTAGTTTCCCCTCTGCATGCCCATATTCTTTTGTTTCCCTTCTAAAACTTTCCTGACAGGAAAATTTCACAGAGCAGAGATGGTCAGGGGGCGGTTATGTTGGTGGTCTGGTCTAGACAGGCTTCCTCATAGGAAGAATGACTTGAAGGTGGCTGGAGCCCAGTTGGTCTAGAGACCACGCTTGAAAGTCCAACCTCACACCAGTCCTCACTGGGGCCCTCAACAAAACGTCAGTCCTCTGGTGGGGTGTGGGTTAAAGTGGTTGCTTGCCAACACCCCTTCCTCCCCGAATTGATCCATTCACTGGAACAGAGAGCCCGGCCCTCGGTGACAAGACAGTCTGGGGAGGGAGGTTGCCCAGACACACACTTGCATCCCAAACTGCGGGGAGGACTGTTATCCTATCGGGGCTCTGCCTCCTGACAGCAGGCGGGCTCTTCACCCCAGGACCTGAGAAGGAACAACTGGTACTCGGGGCCTAAGTCAGGAAAAGAGGCCTCGCGTGATGGGTCAGCTTGGGGAGAGGGGAGGAGACAGGACACCTCGACTCTCCTGGTCCCTGATCTGCACCCTTGCTGTCCGGCTCCTTGTATCCCTGGGGTTCTGTTCCTTCACAGCCTATCCCAAACTGCCCCAGCACATGTCCCCTCTCCATTGAAATCTGCTTTTTGTTGTTTTTTTTCCACTGAAATCTGAGCTTTCATCAGAGACAAATTATTCAATTCACTGTGAGAAACAAGGCATAGAGAGTGAAGACCCCGTGGAGAGGGCACATGGGGAAGGCAACTCATCACACTGAAATGCAAATGCCATTGAAGCAGGAACTTCCCTGTTGGCAGGAGCCCGGAAATGAGCTTGGGCTCTGAGACAAGGGGGAGCAAAGGTCACCAAGGGCTGTGGGGGCTGGGGAATGAGGGAGAAGGGCAGGAGCATCCCCCAATCAAGAGCCCTACTCAGTGCTCTGTCTGGCATCAGTCTCTCTACCATAAACGTCAGTCTGGACAAAATAAAAATTTAGGGTAGTCATTCCTAGGAAGGAATCCAGAAAGATGGTAGGATCAGAGAGGGCACACTTGGGACTTCATAATATTAGCAGTAATGACCTCTTTGTAAACTGTTGTATTTACATGTTTAATTATCCCATGCAATTTATAAGTACAAATATATTATATACATTATGTTTAATTTTTTAAACACTGAAATATTTTATTATATGTATATGTATATGTGTAAGAGAGAGAGAGAGAATGATCCATACATTTAAAAAATATTATGTGCAAAACCATGTGTTAGAAAGGAGTGTCAAGACCCTTAAGATGAGACAGACATGTAACTGAATACAAAGTGGCAACAGGCCACTTCTTCAGGAAGTCATGATATTGACCTTTTTTCAGATCCACATTGATGTGAGTTTACCCTAATAATAATATATATATCTATTTCATATATATATATCCTATCTAATAATAGACAAAGATGGTAATTAACCATACCTCTGCTATGCTTCCCATTGGCTAATCAGTAGGATATGCAAATTAACTGCCAACAAAGATGGCAGCCGGCAGCCACGCAGCTGAAGC
>NW_006283136.1:1959331-1969038 GCF_000327345.1 Myotis davidii
CTGCCAGAGGGATGTCTGACTGCCAGCTTAGGCCCAATCGCCCAGGGAGGGGGCGTAAGCCAGCAGGGTGTCACCCCTGAGGGGTCCCAGACTGTGAGAGGGCACAGGCTGGGCTGAGGGACCCCCTGCCCCCTCCCCACGAGTGCACAAATGTTTGTGCACCGGGCCTCTAGTATACTAATAAAAGAGAAACATGCAAATTGGTGTCACTCTGCTACACCCACCAGCCAATCAGTGTCCATGCAAATTAACCCAACAAAGATGGCGGTTAATTTGCATACACAGGCTTGGAGTGAAGACTGAAGACTGAAGTCTGAAGAGGCTTGGCTTCTCCGCTGTAGCCGGACCAAAGGCCTGGGTCCCGGGTACTGGAGGAAAACCGGTGCCAGCAGCCAGCGGAAGGAAGGCCAATTGCGTGAATCTTTGTGCAACGGGCTTCTAATATATATAACCAAGAAGTTCACATATCAGTGGAAATATAAAAGATTGTAATGGCTATAAGTAAAGATATGGAGGAGACGTTTTATAACTATATAGGCATGACATTTTAATTTTTAATCAGTTTCATTGATATATAATTAAAATATAATAAAATTCATTAATTTTCAGAGTAGTTAGATGAGTTTTGTCAATACATGTAGTTGTGTAATTACCAGCAGAATCTAGATTTAGAACATTTTGATTCCCTCAAAAAGTTTCCTATGTCCCTTATATTAATCCCCTCTTCCATTCCCAGCCCTTGGCAACCATGGATCTGCTTTCTGTCACTAGTTTTACTTTTTCTAGAATTTCATATAAACAGAATCATACAGTGAGTGGTCTTTGTTTCTGGCTTCTTTCACTTAGCATACTACTATTGAGATTTATCCATGTTGTTGCATGTATCTGCAGTTTTTTGCTTTTTTATTGCCTAGTGGTACTCAATTGTATGGACATACCACAATTTATCTATTCACACTGATGAGCATCTGAGTTCTCATTTTTTTCCTTTCATTTTTTAAAATTTATTTTTATTGATTTCAGAGAGGCAGGGGGAGGGAGATAGAAACATCAATGATGAGAGAGAATCATTGATTGGCTGCCTCCTGCACGCCCCCTACTGGGAATTGAGCCTACAACTTGGGCATGTGCCCTTGACCAGAATCAAACCTGGGACCTTTCAGTCCTCAGGCCGACACTCTAGCCACCGACTAGAGTTCCTTTCATTTTTAATTGATTTTTTCTTATGGTAAAATATATGTAACGAAGTTTATTTTAACCATTTTAAAGTATACAGTTCAGTGGCATTAATTACATTTCACAATGCTGTGTAACTATCACCACTACCTATTTCCAAAAATTTCCATAACCCTAAACAATAACTCTGTAACCACTAAACAGTAACTTCCCATTCCCCACTCCCTACAATCCTTGGTGATCTCTAATCTTTCTAGTTTTATGAGTTTGCCTATTCTGTATATTTCATATATATATATATATATATATATATACACACACAATTATGTATTTCATTATCCATTTTCTTTATTCATTCATCTCTCAATGGATGGATTTTTCAATATTGATGCTCATAATTTACCTGAAAAAGTCTGGCTTATTTCATTTTTCAAAGTTCATTCAAGTTTTAGCATGTAACAGAACTGCATTCCTTTTTATGGCTGAATAATATAGTTATTCATGTATGTATATACACATTCATCCGTTGGTGGACACTTAGGATGTTTTCATATTTCTAATTTTTAGTTATGAATAAAGCTGCTATGGACATTCAAGTACTAGTCTCTATGTGGACAGATGTTTTCATTCCTCTTGGATAAATATGTAGAAGTGGAATTACGTGATCATTCGGTAAGTGAATGTTTAACCTTATAAGAAACTGCCAAGTTTATTTCCCAAGTGGTGGTACCATTTGCATTCTTAGCAGGTCTCTCTGGGCGTTCCAGTTGCTCCACATCCTCACTGACACTTGGTATAGTCCAACTTTTCAACTATCACAATTCCAGTGGGTGTGTAGTAGGATCTTATTTTGGTTTTAATTTGCATTTTCCTGTGTTAATCATGTTGGATATCTTTTCATGTTCTTAGTTGTCATTTATATATATATATATTTTTTTTGTGAGATGAAACAAAGTATCTATTCAAATCTTTTCCCCATTTTTTAATCATTGTTTGTCTTCTTATTATAGAGTTTTAGATACACGTCCTTTGTCAAATGTTATGTATTCACATTCCCATACATATTCACAAAATGTATATTGTATTTTCTCCCAGCCTGTGGTTCGCTTCTTCATGTCCTTAATGATGTCTTTTGAAGGGCAACATTTAAAAAAATGTTTTTATTGATTTCAGAGAGAGAAGGGTAGGGGGAGAGAGAGATAGAAACATTGATGTGAATAGATCAATTTGGTATATCCATACGATTGAATACTAGTAGGCAATAAAAAACAAAAAACCTCAATAGTATTATGCTAAGTGAAAGAAGCCAGAAACAAAGACTACTCATTGTATGATAGAATGAGGAGAATGTGTGTATGAGTTGAAGTTTGCAGAAAATGGAGCAATTAAACCCTATCCATTGGGGGATCTTTATAAGAGGCTGAGTTTTTAAGCACGTACCTTGGTTCTTCTGTCCGACACTGGGAGGTGAAGTATCTGTGTCTGTCTTACCCACCCCATGCTCTCAGTAGCAGAGCTACCATGACCCTCCTCCCTTCGTTCCAGGACACTGTGCTCTCCCTGCAGGATGGCATGCTCAAGGACCTGCTCCCGCATCCTGGGGCTGAGCCTCGGGACTACAGCCCTGTTTGCTGCTGGGGCCAACACGGTGCTCCTCTTTCCTAACTGGGATGTGACCTACCTGTTGAGGGGCCTCATTGGCAAGCATGCCATGCTGGGCTCTGGGCTCTGGGGAGGAGGCCTCATGGTAAGTGTCCTGGGTTCTCTGAGCGAGAACTCCCAAAGTGCCCCCCAGGGATGAAGCAGGGAGGTGAAGGGGGAGGAGTATTTTGATTCCTTGCAAATGAGTTTGATCTAACAAGCTGGTCTGGAGTCTATAGCAACTCCAAAGGATAGAAGAGTCTAGGACAGTGGTTATCAACCTGTGGGTCGCGACCCCTTTGGGGGGTCGAACGACACTTTCACAGGGATTGCCTTAAGAACATCGGAAAACACATATATAATTACATATTGTTTTTGTGATTAATCACTATGCTTTAATTATGTTCAATTCGTAACAATGAAAATACATCCTGCATATCAGATATTTACATTACGATTCATAACAGTAGCAAAATTACAGTTATGAAGTAGCAATGAAAATAATTTTATGGTTGGGGGTCACCACAACATGAGGAACTGTATTAAAGGGTCGTGGCATCAGGAAGGTTGAGAACCACTGGTCTAGGAAGACTTGCTGGATTTTGGACTAGGCATACTGGGTGTGAACGTTGCCATCAACAGAGTCAGGGCAGGCTAGTCATCCCAAACTGGGCCCTGACAGGCAAATCCAAACCCTCTGGGAAAGAGGATAATCAAGTCCACGGGAGGTGCCCAACCACGCTGGTGCAACAGCCACAGGTGGCGGCAAGAAGTGTCCATTACCCAGTCTCGTCCTAACGCTCTTCCTCCTCTCCCAGGTACTCACTGCAGCCACCCTCATCTCCTTGATGGGCTGGCGGTACGGCTGCTTCAGTAAGAGTGGGCCCTGCCGAAGCGTAAGCACCAGACTTCACTCTTCTAATACCTAGAATGTCCCCACATCCCATTACTTCAGAGGCCGAGGGGTAAAAAGGCAATTTTGGTCTTGGGGTTGGAAGTCAGGTCCTGATCATGCCCCTTAATCACCCTAAGCTCTTGGGCGAGTGGCTTAACTTTTCTGAGCCTCAGGCCCTCATCTGTAAAATGGGGGTGAACAGAATCAAGTCAATGACCCTGTTATTTAACTAACCATGAATGTTGTAATGAACCCTGAATGTTGTAATGAACCAGAAATGTCTATACAAATGTGAGAACTGTTGTTATTAATTTTTTACCTTATTGAACAACAGGAACATGAGTGATGTACATTGCAATCAT
Source organism: Myotis davidii (assembly GCF_000327345.1). NCBI lineage: Eukaryota > Metazoa > Chordata > Mammalia > Chiroptera > Vespertilionidae > Myotis > Myotis davidii. The sequence continues at coordinate 1,963,406 of NW_006283136.1, forward strand.
GTTGTTTTATAACTTTAATATATTTTTATTGATTTCAGAGAGGAAATTGAGAGGTAGAGAGAGAGATAGAAACATCAATGATGAGAGAGAGAGAATCATTGATTGGCTGCCTCCTGCACGCCCCTTACTGGGGATCGAGCCCGCAACCCGGGCATGTGCCCTTGACTGGAATTGAACCTGGGACTCTTTCAGTCCATAGGCTGACACTCTATCCACTGAACCAAACCAGCTACAGCAGTGGTTGGCAAACTCATTAGTCACAGAGCCAAAAAAAAATACAACACCCATGTCCTAATTTAATATGACCGCAAAGGGTTAAAAGGGAATTAATTGCCCTAATTCAGTGGTCTGCAAACTCATTAGTCAGCAGAGCCAAATATCAACAGTACACGATTGAAATTTCTTTTGAGAGCCGAATTTTTTAAACTATTTGGGTAGGTACATTGTTATTAACTTAATTAGGATACTCCTAAGCTGGCCTTTGCTAAAAACGTCCTCAGTCTGATTGAGGTACGTTCGCTGAGGTCGACCCCTTCCAACTCTCCCATCCACACTCGTCTTGTATACTTGTTTCGTCTATCTCCTTTCCAAAAACCGACTTCTGTGCATGGGCCATGAAGTTTCAGTCGCACTGTACGTGCTCGCCCGCACATGGTATTTTGTGGAAGAGCCACACTCAAGGGGCCAAAGAGCCGCATGTGGCTCACGAGCCACGGTTTGCCGACCACTGAGCTAGGGCGTAATCATGTGTTTTTGAAAGAAAATTTCTTGCCTATTTTGTTTAAATTTTTCTGTGAGCTGGAAGGTTCTCCAGAGATCATCTAAAGACTAGATTCTAGTCTAACCTCTCCATTTTACAGATAATGAAACTGAGGCCCAAATACATTTGCACTTTATTAATCACAGTAGCATCTATATTTATTTGAAAACTCTGTTTTCTTACACATTATGTTGCCTATTCATTCTCAGACACGTGGATTGGTGTCCTCCTTACGGTAACCCCACAGCCTACTTTGGTATCTGCCACCCTGATAGTGGGAACCCCCTGATTCAGAATTACATGCGAAAGAATTAAATATAAGCACCCACACATTTCACTCACTGTTCTCAGTCACATCTGTTTTCCCCTAAGGGGATGGTTCTCAGGTTGAGCTACACCAGAACCCTCGCAAGGTCTGTTAAAACACCAGTTGCTGGGGCCCCCCCTGCACCCCTCTCCCCGCCCGCCTGCGCCCCCTTACATTCTGTCATTTGCTCAATATTTATTGACAGGTTCAGGGATATAGGGGTGGGAGTGGGGGGAAGAAGACCCACTCCAGTTCTCAACAGTTCATGGAAGCAAAGTCCCCCCCTGAGTTTCTGATTCAGTAGGCCTAGGGTGGAGAGGGGAATTTTGCATTGCTAACAAGTTTCCAGGTGAGGTGATTGACGCTGCTGGGACAGGGACCACATTTTGAGAATTACTGTCCTAGGCTTACATCAGAGTAATTAATCTTGAATCTTTTAACTTAGAGTCAAAGCTTACCACGCACCTGGCCCTGCCTGGGTAGCTCGGTTGATTAGAGCATCGTCCTGATACACCAAGGCTGTGGGTTTGATCTCAGGTCAGGGTATATACAAGAATGAACCAATTAGTGCATAAATAAGTGGAACAATATAAATCTCTCTCTCTCTCTGTCTCTGTCTGTCTGTCTCTCTCTCTTCCCCCTCCCCTCCCTCCCTCCCTCCCTCCCTCCCTTACCTTCTCTCAAATTGATAATAACAAACAAACAAAACCTTTCTCTGTGCCCTCCCAAGCTTCAAACCAGCTTGACATCAGTGGGGAAATTACTATGATTCTGTATAAAAACTATTTATACGTGTGTTTTGTAATTTTAAAATAAGTATTCTTTGGAAAGGAGAATAAAATATCTAGTATCCTGGGAAAGAAGACAATTTGGAAGCGAGCTAAAATCCTGCCATAAAATAAGCTCATTGCTCTCTTTGGGAGGGGAGAGCCGTGTACAGACGGGAAAAGGACAGTGACAGACTGGTGTCATTTCAGAGTCGACTGCTGTCTGTCTGTTTCTCTTCTCCTCTGTCCCTGACTCCCTCCTTCCCTGCTTTCTCCCTCCCTCCCTCCCTTTCATGCTTGATTTGAACAAGACTGGAGTCAGGGATGGGATGGGAGAAAATACAGCTTTGCCTTAAAAGAGTCAGAAGAGGGCAAACGACAAGCCGACTCTTTCACACAGAGGCTGAATGACGGTGTGTGAAACACTGAAAGGCGTGAAAGAGCAACACTGATCAGGTGCCTCCTATACTGATCAATGCCTCAACCGGGGATCCAACCTGCAGCCCAGGTGTGTGCCCTGACCGGGAATTGAGCCCACAGTGGGTGTTCAGGACGATGCTCCAGCCAATTGAACCACACCGGTCAGGGCTGAGCTTAAAAGCTGTTGATGCCAACCTGTTGAGACGGTCCGAGGGCCTGCGGACACAGGCAGATCCAGGCTCAAGTGCCAGTGTGCCCCCTTCTCAGTTCTTTCTCTTCCACCCCTTCCTAGCTCCACCCTGTGACCCCTCAGCAGCCTCCCTTCCTTGGTCAAGCTTGAAAGGAGGTGCCCCGGGTGGGAGTGACCCCGTGTGATATCATGGAGACAGCCTGAGCACCAGAGAAGTTTCCAGGTGGCCCCACACAATAATTGAGGTTAGACTAGAGCGACCTCCACTCCGGTCCCTTCCATTCTCTCTAAAATTAATGGAAAAAATATCCTCCACTGAGGACTAACAAAAAGAAAAGAAACAGTGAGTCTAAGTTAGGGTCGTGACTTGGGCTGTGCTCAAGGTGGGGTCACTGGAGAGGGTGACGTAAGGGTCCGGTGACGTAAGTGGACCTCTATGGGTCTTAGGTTTCATGTCAGTTTATTTTAAAAATCTGACAACTCTCCCATCCACAGTCGTCCTGAGTGACCTCAATGTCACCTAGTCACGACCCCAACTCAGACTCACTGTTTCTTTTCTTTTTTGTTAGTCCTCAATGGAGGATATTTTTTCCATTAATTTTAGAGAGAGTGGAAGGGACCGGAGAGGGGGAGAGAGGAGAGAGAGAGGGAGAGAGAGAGAGAGAGAGAGAGATGAGAGAGCCACATCAAGTGGTTGCCTCCCACACATGTTCCTCCAACCAGGGAGGGGAACCCGCATCCCAGGTACATGGCTTTGACTGGAATTGAACCCGCTACCCTCCGCTTGGCGGCTGATGCTCTAACCGCGATCCATGCCAGCCAGGGCTCACTATTTTTTCTCTCCCTCTGCAGATGCTCGCTGCTCTATTATCAAGTGGCCTGGCTTTGCTGGGAGCCTTGATTTGCTTTATTACTTCTGGAGTAGCCCTGAAAGATGGTCCATTTTGCATGTTCGATGTCTCATCCTTCAACCAGACGCAAGCTTGGAAATATGGTTACCCATTCAAAGACCTAAGACCTATTATTTTTTTTGTTAATCCTCACCCCAGTATGTTTTCCCATTGATTTTTTGGGAGGGGAGAAGGAGAGTGGGAGAGAAAGAGAGAGAGAAAAAGAGAGAGACTACGAACCCCTTTTGGTGATGCATTCTAGCATCTCACTCCTCTGATGCTCCAACATTGCAAATGCAGCAACAATAGTCACCCTCAAGAATGAGTCTGGGCTTGTGACCTGAGCTGGGGGAGGTCCTGGCTGTCTGTTGAGGTTGCTTATTTGGCATTTCTTACTTGTTCCTCAACCCCGTCTCTTTATTTGTGGGAACAGGAATTATTTATATGACCATTCCCTCTGGAACTCGGTCTGCCTGGAGCCTTTGAAAGCTGTCATGTGGCACGTGTCCTTCTTCTCTGCTCTCCTGTGCATCAGCCTCCTCCAGGTTCTCCTGGTGGTCACTCACTTCTTCAACGCCTTCCTGGGCCTTTTCTGCAGCCTCTGTGAGAAGCCATAGGCAATGCCACTTCACGGACACGGCTTTCATCAGAAACTGCCTTGAATCCTTTCCGCAACTAGGGTGTATGGGTATCAAGCACAAACAGACTTCCCTTTTAGGTATTCCTGTGGTAATTATAGCAATAATAATTCCTTGAAAGTATGTTGCATGGTATTATGCATTTTAAATCACATTGTAAACTGCATGACATATTAATAGAAGGAATAATTGCCATTTTTATTGTGTAAGAACTTAGTCCATCAAATGTCCTCCAGCCATGATCTCATTTCAGTTTAACAACCCCATAAAAGTTGCCACATGTAACCCACAGAGAAGTTAAGGCTCCTACAGGGTAATGGACTTGCTTTCCCAGAGTACTCAGTTAGGTTCAGGTAAAGTCAGTACTGGAGCCCCTATCTTCTAAATTCATCAGTAGTTATGGACTAAACTGTATTCCCCCCCCCCCGCCCCCCAACTCACAGGTTGAAGCCCTAACCCCCAATGTGACTTTATTTGGAGATAGGACCTTTACGGAGCTAATTAAGGTTAAACAAGGTCATAAGGGAAGGACTCTAATCCAGGAGGACTGACATTCTTATAAGAGATCTCTCTCTACACAAGCACCAGAGAAAAGGACATGGAGGACATAGCTAGAAGGTTGCCAACTGCAAGCCAAGGAGAAAGGTCTCAGATACCAACCTTGTTAGCACCTTGATCTTGGACTCGCAGCCTCCAGAAAATAAATTTCTGTTCTTAAAGCTACCCAGTCTGTGGTATTTTGTTACAGTGCCCTGAGCTGGTTAACCCCCCAGTGTTCTTTTCACTAGCGTCAGGGCAGTTCAGTAAGTGGTATACACTGAGCATTCACTGTGTGCCTGACATTCCCGGCTGTGCATGCGGTCAGAGGTCTGATGCTCACTAGCTGTGTATCTTTGGACTTCTATGGGCCTCAGGGTTCATGTCAGTTTATTTTAAAAATATTTTTTATTAATTTCAGAGAAGAAGGGAGAGGGAGAGAGATGGAAACATCGCTGATGAGAGAGAATCATTGATCGGCTGCCTCCTGCATGGTCCCTACTGGGGACCGAGGCTGCAACCCCGGCATGTGCCTGAAAGGTTCGGAGTGGGCCGGGGTTGCACACCTATGACATGAGGCCATAATGTATCAAAAAGGATTTTATTCCCCAACACCTGAGTGCAAGTGGGCTGGGACCGAGAAAGGCATCAGCGAAGAGAGCCGCTCTGCTGACGTAAGGGTCTGGTCTGTCCTTGGTTCCTCCCATGCCAGGTGTCTTCTGGTTACCCGAGCTATGCTGTGCTCAAGGCTGCAGCTTTCTGCAAGATGTCTGCTAAGCACAATAAGTTTTTCTCTGCCCGGGTTTATTCTCTTCAACCCTTTCAGTGCCCTGACTGGGAACACAACGGTGACCTCCTGGTTCTTAGGTCGAGACTCAACCACTGAGCCACACGGGCAGGGCACGTGTCAATTTCTTAAGATTGTGAAGCGGTTAATAAGAGCTAATGTGTAATAAAATATTTTGTAAACCAAGGCAGAACTACATCAATTTGGGCCGAAACTACAGTTCGGCGTTCTTGGCCGGGTCTGCCCAGCGGCGGTGCGCAGGCGCGGGGAAGAGCCCTCGGAGGAGGGGGACCCGCTCAGCCGAGTGTGCGCGCGGCCCGCACACGTCACCGCCGAG
>NW_006283136.1:1969098-1970581 GCF_000327345.1 Myotis davidii
GCCGAGAAGCCCCGGCCATGGCTTCGTCGGGGGCTGTGTCCGTCTCCGTGGGTGCGTCCGTCTCTGGGACAGAGGGGACGCTTGAGGCTGACAAGATCTCTGGGAAGTCCGAGAACACCTATATTCTGCGGCCCGTTTTCCAACAAAGGCGGGTACAGGACGGGCTGCGGCGGGGCGACCTGCGGGACTGCTGGGCCGGGCAGGCAGAGCTCGCCTGGAAGTCTGGGTGTCGGGCAGGACCCCGGGGAGAGGGAGGCGGGGGAGCAGCGGCCTGAACTGTGTTCTTCATCCAGACTGTTCACATGACGAGGGAGGGTAGGGGCTGTAGAGGGAGGAGCTGGTCGGGGGAGGGCGGGGCTGTTTTTCTTGATTCAGCTGCAGGGGGCAGCAGAGGACCCTACCTGCAGTTGTAGTGTTAGAGCTCTGCAGTGCTTAAGGTTAGCGCAGTGGGAGTGGTTGGCTCTAGATTAGAATCTAGGAGACCCAGGATGTGAACACAGGAAAAGGAGATGGATGGAAAAGAGAGGAGCAGAAAACAAGCGGCTTGGCTTAACCGGTTTGGCTCTGGATAGGGCGTCGGCCTGCGGACTGAAGGGTCCCAGGTTCGATTCTGGTCAAGGACATGTACCTTGGTTGCGGGCACATCCCCGGTAGGGGGTGTGCAGGGGGCAGCTGATTGGTGTTTCTCATTGATGTTTCTCTCTCTCTCTCTCCCTTCCTCTCTGTAAAAAAATCAATAAAATATATTTTTTAAAAGAGACATTACTTAAAAGAAAAAAAGAAAACAAGCGGCTTGCGTCGAATGTCATTCAGCCGAATTTTGAAGTTTACTGTGTGCATACGTGTGCCAGAATAGCTTACTTCTCTGCAGGGCAGGGGACCTGAATGTATGTGGAGGCCCAAGCATACAGTCTAGTGCTGAGGACAGTCTGCTATCTGCTACACCTGTGGGATACGTCACTAACTTTATTTTCACAAGGTTCCCAAGCTCTTTCTCTGTTGCTTAAAATCAGATTGCTGAATCAAATGCTTGGCAAATATTGGAAGCCAGGAATTTTGATTATAATGTGATAAACACTGGTGAGTAGAATGGATACAAAAAAGAGATATGTTCAGTTATTTTTGTAAAGTTTTCTAAAAGCATAGAATGACATTCACCAGTGTTTCTGCTGTAAAACAGTGCAGAACATGATTCACAAAAAAATATGTTATATAAGAATAATCCTATTAAATTATTTCTGACTTGTTTGAAGAAAACTTTTAACATTTACTGAGAATGGAAAAGGCTTAAGAGAAAAGCCAGATATAGTATGTTTGTTAATAGGGAGACCACATTTTGAACAGATCAAATCCTGTAAATTTGTCAATGATTCCAAAGTTCATTTGTGAGAATAAGCAGGCAGAAGACTAAAGAAAATACTGTTAAAATGTAATAAGGGGCCACTAGTATTACCAAATATTAAACCACATTATAAACTCAAAA
>NW_006283136.1:1970749-1977730 GCF_000327345.1 Myotis davidii
CCCGGATAGCATGTCCCAGATTGCGAGAGGGCGCAGGCCAGGCCGAGAGACCCCACTGGTGCACCATCAGGGTGGGGGAGGAACCACAGGAGGGCTCCAGGGCGCCCCAGGGCATATCTGGCCCGTCTAGCCCAGTTTCAATTGGCCAGTCCCCAGCAGCAAGCTAACCTACTGGTTGGAGCATCTGCCCCCTGGTGGTCAGTGCACATCATAGTGACTGGTCGAACAGTTGAATGGATGGTCGGATACTTAGCATATTAGGCTTTTATTATATAGGATGATAAATACAACTAAATGCTAGTGGCATTGTTAGGGTGGTGGAATTAGGGAAGATTTTTTTTCTCTCTGTCTTCCTTTCTTTAATAATCCATTTTTACAAAAAATTATTGTCTACTGAGTGCTGGGTGTGCTGCTCTAAGAAATAAGGACATAACAGTGAACAAAACAAATAAAAAAATCCCTACCCTCATGGAACTTATAGTCTATCTAGGTAAAAGGACAACAAACAAGATAAATTAATTAACCATATAATGTATCAGATAGTAATAAATACCAGGAAGGGAGATATAAAGTGATATAGTAAGAGGGTGGTTTGAAGTTTTAGAGAGGGTGACCAGGAAAAGTGACTTTTAAAAATATATATATTTTTATTGATTTCAGAGAGGAAGGGAGAGGAAGAGAAATATAGAAACATCAATGATGAGAGAGAATCCTTGATTGGCTGCCTCCTGCATGCCTCACACTGGAGATTGAGCCCAGAACCCGGGCAGAAATATAGAAACATCAATGATGAGAGAGAATCCTTGATCAGCTGCCTCCTACACGCCCCACCCTGGGGATCAAGCTCACAACCCGGGCATGACCCCTGACCAGGAATGAACCTTGACCTCCTGGTTCATAGGTCAATGCTCAACCACTGAGCCATGCCAGCCGGGCGGAAAAGTGACTTTTGAATAAAGACTTGAAAGAAGTGAGGGAGTTAGCTATGCATAAAAGGAGGAATTGGAGTTCAGGCAGAAGTTAACAATAAGTACAGTAGCTCTGAAGTTTGCATGCCGGGTGTGGTTAAAGAACACAGTGAAGGCCGGTGGGCGTGAGTGGAGAGAACTAGGAGGAAAGTGGTAGGAAACAAGGCCGCACAGTTTTGTAGGGTAGACCATATGGGACCTTGCAAATCACAGTTAGGATATCGCTTTTACTCTGATATAGGAACTATGTGGGGTGTTTGGCATAGAGGAGTGTCATGATTTGGCACATAGTTTAACAGGATCAGCCCAGTGGCTGTGTTGAGAACAGGATTTGGGGACAAAGGCAGACACAGAGAGACTGGTTAGGAGGTCACTGTAGTCCAGGCAAGAAGTAATGGTAGGTTGGAGCAAGGTGGTGGCAGTTGGTTGGTGAGAATGAATTTTAGATTATTTTGAAGGTAGAACAGATAAGATTTGCTTATTAATGGGATACGGGCTGTGAGAGAGAAAGGTAAGAAGACTGACACCAAATTTTGTGGCTTCAGCAACTGGAAGGCTGGAGGCGACCGCAGGAGGACCTAGTGTGGGGAAAGGAGAAAATCAGAAGCTCAGTGTTGGATGTTTACATTTGCGTTGCCACTAGACATCCAGATGGAATATGTGTTGGAACATGTGGTCTGGAGTTCAGGGGAGAGAGAAGAGTTATTTTCTTTATTTGTTTTTTTATTACTTTTATAATAAACAATATGAAAAAGGATGAAAGCGTTCTAATGACAGAGAGCTAGAGGAAGTTGAGCTGGGAAGGTAAGCTGGGGTTTTGGAGTTACCAATTGGATGTTTAAACCGTCTCGCTCAGGTTCAGGCCCTCCGTGGTTAAAGACTGCATCCATGCTGTGCTCAAGGAGGAGCTGGCAACCGCCGAGTACTCTCCAGAAGAAACACCTCTGCTCACAAAGCGCCTATCAGAAACGATTAAAGATAAATTAAAAGGTAAGAATGGTGATCATTAGAAATGACTTGTTCCCTTCAAACGTTCAATTTTACCCATCTGTCTCCTTCCCCATCTTTAAACAAAGGACATAAGCTGTGGATTCTATTAAAGACACATTTTTCTTTAATGTCTAGTCTCCTCAATTATATGGTAACTTTTTATATGTAGTTTTTTGCAGATGATGGGAAAGAATAAAGATGAGAAATAAGACATTGTATGGAATCACTATCCAGGAAATCCAAATACGCAGAAAACCCAGGAAGTACAGGGGGTCCTTCCCCCTATACTAGCAATTCTTGGTTGTTTTTCCCACCAAGCTATCAATTCCTCAGCCTGCCATTCATTATCCTACTCAACCCTCTACTGCTGCCAAACTCTACATGTGCAGAGCAAATCTTGTGCTTTACTTACCGTTTTTTTATCTGTTTCTCTGTTTCTCTCTTAGTAATAATATTATACCATCTGGCCCTGGCAGGTGTGGGTCAGTGGTTGAGAGTTGACCTGTGAACTAGGAGGTCATAGTTTGATTCTGGGTCAAGGCACATTCTCAGGTTGTGGGCTCGATCCCCAGTGTGGGGCGTGTAGGAGGCAGCTGATCAATGATTCTCATCATTGATGTTTCTATCTCTCTCTCTCCCTTTCCCTTTTCTGAAACTAGTAAAAGTGTATTTTAAAAATTTTTTTTTTATACCATCTGAAAAGCCCTCTCTTTTTAGTATCCTTTTTAAAAAAATATCACTCTTTGGAAAGAAGGAATATCTTAGTAATAATAATACATTTTCATTATAATTAACCTGGACTATACAATAGTGTGCCCTTATTTGTGGGGATATGTTCTAAACTCCTCTTGGATGCTTGAAACCAATGATAGTGCCAAACCTATCTATACTATGTTTTTTCCTGTACATACATACTTGCGATAAAGTTTAACTTATAACTCAGGCACTATAAGATTAACATAATAAAATAGAATGGTTATATTAGTTAAAAAGGGAAAACTTTGTTCTGTATATTTTGTTACCTTTTACAGAATAATAAAAGAAGGACATGAAAACCATGAAAAAAATAGAATGAAAGTTACGTGAATGTGGTATTTTTCTCTCAAAACATCTTACTGTGTTGCATTCACCTTTTCATTTAAAGGAAGCACTTTACGGCTTCCCTTTGGCATATCCGAATTGCCAGCATCACTACTCTTGTGCTTTGGGGCTATCATTTAAGTAAGATAAGTCAATTGAATACAAGCACTGCAATACCTATACAATGGATCTGATAACTAAGACGGCTACTGAGTGACTAAAGGGTGGGTATTGAATACAGTATATGGACAAAGGAATGATTCAAGGCCTGGGTGGGACAGAATGGGTCAGTGTGCGATTTCATCATGCTATTCAGATGGGTCCACAATTTCAAACTTATGAATTGTGTATTTCTGGAATTTTCCATTTGATATTTTCTACTGCAATTGACAGGGAAATTGAAACTGCGGGAAGCAAAACTGCAGATAAGCGGGAACTACTGTATAGACAAATTTTTTAAAAAGTATAAAAATTTTAATTACTTAATGGTAAATACTATTTAATATTTTGGTGTCTTAATTTTTTAATGTCTTAATTTTTTTGAAATAAAAAAATAGAAAAGTATAAAAAATATTCTATGTATTTTCATCACCCATATTAATTGTTAGTATATTAGCATTTTCTTTAAATTTTAATGAAAATTCACTGTTAAAATTATTGTTAAAAATACATGCTCATTTGCCTGGTCTGGTGGCTCAGTTGGTTGGAGAGAAAGAAACATCGATGTGAGAAAGAAACACTGATGAGTTGCCTCCTGTACACTCCCCGACCTAGAATTGAACCTGCAACTTTTTTGGTACATGGGACCATGCTCCAACCAACTGAGCCACCTGACCAGGGCCTATGTGCAGTGTTTTTAAAAAAATAGCTTGGGGTCTAACTTCTGAGATTTTGTTAAGTATCCTTAATTAGGGTTCATGTCCCACATGGAAGGGTACTTGTTGTGTCCAGGTTGTTTGCCTAATCCTATATAATAAAAAGCTAATATGCAAATCTACTGCATGGCAGAATGACTGGTCACTATGATGCATACTGACCTCCAGGGGGCAGATGCTCAACGCAGGAGCTGCCCCCTGGTGGTCAGTGCGCTCCCACAGTGGGTGCGCCACTCAGCCAGAAGGTGGACTCACAGCAGCTGTGGTGGCAGGAGCCTCTCCTGCCTCTGCGGCAGCGCTAAGGATGTCCGACTGATGGCTTAGGCCTGCTTCCCACCTAAGCTGTCAGTCAAGACATCCCCCAAGGGCTCCCGGGTTGCGAGAGGGTGCAGGCTGGGCTGAGGGGACCCTCCCCCCGAGTGAATGAATTTCATGCACTGAGCCTCTAGTTTACTATATAATCCTGAAGCTTTTACTTTCATTAAAGGGAGTTAGCTATGTTTCACCTTTGCCCATTTCACATTTTTGTTGTTGTTACTGTTTCCACTATTCACTGGTCAGAAACCAGGGAAGATAAACATATCCATTCAGTTTTCTTCTCTCCAGAATTGTTGTTAATGAGAATTTTCAGGATTTTGCTTGTATAAAGTTACATACTAAGCTTATCGTTAGGATTTGTCCTCAGGTCTCTCTGACTCCCAAGCTTATTGTCATACTAGTAAGTGCTTGTACACTGAATGTTTATGTTCTTTTCCAGGAAAATTTGCCTTCATTAAGTAATTTTACCATATATTTGCTTACAGATAACATTCTTATTTTTTTCTTCCTTTCTAGCAATGGGATTTGACCGATATAAAATGGTGGTGCAAGTAGTTATTGGAGAACAAAGAGGTGAAGGAGTATTGTGAGTAATTGGTTTTTCCTTCTTTTAAAAATATTTTTATTTATTTCAGAGAGGAAAAGAGAGAAACATCAATGATGAGAGGGAATCGTTGATTGACTGGCTCCTGTACATTGGGCCGAGCCTGCAAACCTGGCATGTGCCCTTGACTGGCAATCGAACCTGGGGCCCTTAGGTCTGCAGGCCAACGCTCTATCCACTGAGCTAAACCAGCTAGGGCATTGTTTTTCCTCCTTTATTTCATTCTTATATGTTTCTTATGAGGTATTCAACCTCTTCATGATTCAGTATGATTGTGTTTTGCAAGTGAGAATAAAGGACAGTATAACAAAATGCAGCTGTGAGCCCAAGAGATCCTGGTTCTGAACAGTGAGGTTGACAGTTTGGGTGAGCTCCATTAGGTAATTCACTTTTCATAGTATCTGTAGGCTGATAAGTGTTTTAGGGTTGATGTATATACCAGAGGCCCAGTGCACGAATTAGTGCATGGGTGGGGTCTGGCCAGCCCACCCCAATTGGGGTCTATTGGGACCAGCTGGTCAGGGGGAAGGGCTGCAGGAGGTTGGCCTACCCCCATTGGGCCGGTTGGTCAGCCTCAGTGCACGTCGTTTCGGTCGTTCTGGTCGTCCCATCACTTAGCTTTTATATATATAGATGTTCCCAAAGAAAGTATGGGACTATGTATATATGTTTCTTCCCATATTCCTTATTTCCCAATTTTTGGTCCTACCATTATCCAAAATAAATTTATTTAAAATTGCCTGAGACCTCCTTATTAGCAAATCTAAAAGCTCTTTCTTAGCTCTTGTGTTTGCCTGGGCTTCTGTTTCTGAAAATTCACTCTGGTTTTATTGGCCTTGATGTCACTTGTCTAACTTGTTTCTCTCCTGTTTTTCTAACTGATTATTCCCTTTTCTTCACTGGGTCCTCTTTATTCCCTCTATCCCCAGCTATGAGCTTTCTTCAAGGCTCAGTTCTTATTCTTCTGCTCTTCTATATGCTTTCTTAATGAGCTCATTCATTCTCATGACCTCAAACTGTCATTTCTGTATGGGTGATTTCAAAATATGTATTTCTTGTCTTTTCCCATGCACAAGTGTTAATCTTTTGTTTCCATTTGTAAACAGTGCCTAGTATAGTATCCTATCTAATAATAGAGAAACATGGTAATTAACCGTAACTTTGCTTCTCTTCCCATCGGCTAATCAGCACAATATTTGTTGGCAAATTAACTGCCAACAAAGATGACGGCTAATTTGCATATGTAGGCTCCAATTGGCAGAGCGAAGCCTGGTAACGACGCAGGCGTTCTGCCTCAACCCGCTGGTGGAGGGCCTCTGGACCTGCTTGGTCAGCGCTCCTGGGGGGATGGAGGAGCAGAGACACAGCCTGCGGGGGGGGCAGCACCCAGCCGCCCCAAGCCCTGCCTCAGCGCTGGGGTTGGAGGAACAGAAACACAGCCCTCAGGGTGACCTACACCCAGCAGCCTCAAGCCCCACAGCCACCGCAGGGCTGTAGCCGCTGGGGTCAGAGGAGCAGAGACACAGCCCGCAGGGGGGCAGGCACCCAGCAGCCTCAAGCCCCACCTCGGCGCTGGGGTCAGAGGAGCAGAGACACATCCTGCAGGGGGTGCAGCACCCAGCAGCCCCAAGCCCCGCCTTGGCACTGGGATTGGAGGAGCAGAGACACAGCCCTCAGGGTGACCTGCACCCAGCAGCCTCAAGCCCCGCCTTGGCGCTGGGGTCAGAGGAGCAGAGACACATCCTGCAGGGTGGGGCAGCACCCAGCAGCCCCAAGCCCCGTGGCGGAGGAGGCTCTGGGGTGCTGGGGCTGCTGGTGAAGTTGGGGCCAGAGGAGCAGAGACACAAGCCTGCAGCGGGCCCAGCACCCAGCACCCCCAAGCCCCGCCTTGGCGCTGGGGTTGGAGGAGCAGAGACACAGCTCTCAGGGTGACCTGCACCCAGCAGCCTCAAGCCCCACCTCGGCGCTGGGGTCAGAGGAGCACAGACACAGCCTGCAGGGGGGCCGGCACCCAGCAGCCCCTAACCCCAAGGCCGCAGAGGCACTGGGGCCACTGGGGCTGCAGCAGAGACACAAACCAGCAGGAAACCTGTGGAAAGGGAGATAAACTATCATAACTTTATCTCCCTTTCCACAAGATGACTGC
>NW_006283136.1:1977861-1992911 GCF_000327345.1 Myotis davidii
GGAGGGTAGATGAAAACTATTTTTCCTCCTCTATAATTCTATCTCAGGAAAGCAAGTCCTGGGCTGAACAGTAAGGTTGGCTCAAGTGCCAAGCAGTCCTGGCTGATGGGGAGGGAAGCTTCTAGGGGGAAATCAATGATATTGGCATCAAAGTAGGACAGAGGGCACATGCATGGTTGCTGGTGGGAGTTTAAAGTGATTCAACATTTTTGGAGGAATATTTGGCAAAATCGATAGAAATGTTCAAGGTACATCCAAGAGTCTTCTAGGAATCTCATCTGCTGAGATAAAGCACGAGTGCATAAGCCCTGGTCAGAACCCAAGATGCTACTGCGGGCTCCCCTTCCATGATAGGAAAACCTGTTAACAACCTGCATTTTTAGGCAAGGTGGCATCTATACTAATAAAAAGGTAATATGCTAATTAGGTCTCCCTAATTAGCTAACATCTTCCAGACGACCTTCCGGACAAAGCCATGGTGGCAGGGCTGAGGCAGAGGTGGTTAGAGGTGATCAGGCAGGCAAGGGAGAGCAGTTAGGAGGGTCAGGACGGCAGGGGAGAGCAGTTAAGGGTATCAGACCATCAGGGGAGAGCAGTTAGAGGGATCAGGCCAGCACGGGAGAGCAGTTAGGTGCTAGAAGCCCTGAGGGGTCCCGGATTGGAGAGGGTGCAGGCCAGGCTGAGGAACTCCTCGCTCCCGTGCACAAATTTTGTGCACTGGGCCTCTAGTCCTATATAATAAAAGGGTAATATGCAAATTGATCCTAATGGTGGAAAGACTGGGAACGACTGGTCGCCATGATGTGCACTGACCACCTGGGGGCAGATGCTCAACACAGGAGGGAGCTCTACTCAGCCACAAGCCGGGCTCATGGCTATGAGTGCAGCGGTCCCCCGAGGGCTCCTGGGCTGCGAGAGGGATGTCTGACTGCCAGCTTAGGCCAGATCCCCTGGGGAACGGGTGGACATCTCCCAAAGGGTCCTGGATTGCGAAAGGGCACAGGCCAGATTGAGGGATTTCCCACCCCCCTGAGTGCAGGAATTTTTGTGCACTGGGTCTCTAGTTTTGTAAGAAAATGCTAAAATATTTGTTGAATGAATTAAAAAATACCTTGTAGTAATATCACTGAGAATTTTCACTATAGAATGTTAAATTTGAAAGGCACTACAGGTATTTTCTAGTGTCTAGTTCCCCTATTTTATGATGACATTTATGAGATTCAGCATGATTTGCTTGAAATTATAGATATGGCTGCTGTCAGGGTCACTAATAGAATTCAGACGTCTGACTTCTAGCACAGTACTCTTCACCATGGTGTTCTCTACCATTTGCAAAAGGCTTCAGGAGATTTTCTGAGCACAGAGAGGCTCAAAAATACTTTACTATTCTGTCAGCCTGTCACTTTAACTTCCTTGTCTCTCACAGTATTACCAAGGTCCTACTGTCTCAGGCTTCAAACTTTAGAGTCTACTTTTATCTTATGTAGCCATTACTCTCTCCCATTGCATGCACTGTAATCTGGATGCCAGGAATACTTAGCAGCAGCCCCTTATCAGCACTCCTGGACTCTGATCTCCCTCCTCCACAATTCATTTTGCATACCAGACCAATCTCCCAGGAGTACACCTTAGTTTCTCTCCACAGACTCTATATAGACTTTATTTCAAATCTTGTCAGGCAACAATTCCTTTAAATTGACTTGGTTAAATGTGATCAGGCTGAACTCTAAAGCATGGCATACAAGGCCTCCCTCTACCCTCCTGGTTCTAAAAATTTTATTGTCTAAAATTTCAAACATATGCAAGTGTAGGGACTGAGGAACTCCCATGGATCTATTACTTGGCTTGAAAGGTTATCAACACATACCTATGTTGTTTCATTTATATATCCACTGCCCCCTCCAGCTTATTTTGAAGCAAATCCCAGTCATCATACCATTTCATCTGAAATACAACAGTATATATGTCTAAACTATAAGGGCCCTTTTAATATAAAATATCACATCTAAATATTGTTAGTCCTTAATATTATAAAATATTCAATTAGCATTCAGATATCCCCAGTTGTTTCATATATATGTGTGTGTATGTGTGTTTGTCTGTCTGTATATATATATTTTACAGTTGGTTCAAATTAGTATCCAGGCAAAGTCCACACATTATATTTGGTTTATAATCTCTTAAATTTCTCTTAATATATAACTTCTCTCCCTCTTTTTGCTCTTGCTCTGTCTTTTTTACCTTACCATTTGTTGAAGAAATTGTGTTGTTTGTCTTATAGAGTGTCCTATTTATATTCTGGCATTTTCTGATTGTGGTGCCTGGTATTGTTTACTATGTCTTATATCTCCTCTTTTCTTGTAAGTAAGTAGTTAGATGTAGTCTTAAACAGTTGGAGATTTGAGTTTTGGGCAAGAATATTACATAGGTATTTAGTATGCATCCTATTGCACCTCATCAGGAGGCAGAAAATGTCTGGTTGTCCGTTTTTTGTTAAGATTGATCATAGAGTTCAGATGTTGTCAGACAGATCCATCTGTTGTAAAGTTCCCTATCAGCTTCACCATTAATAGTTTTAGCAGCTGTCCTAGATCCATTATTCATCAGAGGTTACAAAATAGTGCTCTTCTAATTCTACCATTGTTCTTTATTTATTTGCTGAAATTCTATTAAGAATGACTTTTCTTTCAACTGTTTCATTACAATGAGGTTTAGTTTGTACAGGAAAGGGAGGGGAGGATAATTTTAATAATATTCAGAATAATGAATTGGTTCCCTAGCATCTCCCAGAGGTTACCATGAGTCCTCTTTTTTTCTCTCTATGAACCCATGGTTTTAAATATATTTGATGTTTAAATCCATTGTGGTCATTATCCTTATTGATGTCTAAATTGTCCCATCTTTTGCAATTAGTAGTATCTTCAAGTTAACTTCTGATTCTTTTTATTCCTTTTTAAATAAAACAGAAGGCGTATATCTCTTCTCAGAACATACTACACCAGGTAGCAGACCAAGCATGGAGTGGTGCCTTACTGGGGTCAGGGACGTAGGCTCTCCTTTCTGGTTGCTCTGCTTATTCTCCGTTACATGGTTGAAGATGGCTCAGTACTACTTTACATTCCTTAAGGAAAAGAGATAGAAGGAAATTACATGCCCTTTCATTTGCAGCACTTTAAAGATATAATTATGCTGTCTTCCAGTTTCCATTGCTTCTGTTGAGAAGTCAGCTATAAGTCTTATTGTTCCTTTGAAGGTGATGTCTTTTTTCTTTCTAGCCATATTAGAATGTTTTCCTCATTGTTTTTTTTTTTTACTCTGGTGTATACGATTTTCTTCTTATTCATTAGCATGGGGTTCTCAGAGCCCATGGAATCTGTGGGCCACTGAATCTTGTTTGTATAAGCTCGGGGAAATTCTTAGTATGTGGACAGAGCTGACTCCATCTTGAAATGAAACTGTTTTGCATCCAGTCAAGACAAGAGTTTCCTGTAGACTCTCTATTAAAGCCTATTAACCCATAAACTGGACTTTCCAGTCTCGTTCTTCGGTCTCTGCCCTTTAGGACCGCTTTGCCTATACGGTCTTTTTATGGAACAGTTAGCTGTTATCTTTTTAAAAATAAACTTCTTATTTAGGATTGTTTTAGATTTGTAGAAAAGTTGGAGAAATAGTACAGATACTCCACATCTTGTTTCCTTTGTCATTAACATCCTACGTTAGTATAGTAGGATGTTAATGATACATTTGTCACAACTAATGAACCAATATTGATGCATTATTATTAACTAGAGTCCATACTTAATTCTTTAGTTTTTACCTACTGTCCTTTTTCTGTTCTAGAATCTTATCTAGGATATCACATTTCACGTCTCTTTAGGGTCCTCCTGGCTATGACAATTACTCAGACTCTCCTTGGTTTTGATGACCTTGACAGTTTTGAAAAGTCCTGGTTAGGTATTGTGTAGAAATTCCCTCAATTGGGATTTGTCCACTTGTGATTATCTAGGCTAATAGGTTCTTGGGAGGAAGATCACAGAGGTAAAGTGCTTTTTTCATCGTAACATATCATATCAGGGTACATATTATCAACATGACATATTACCATTAATGTTAACCTTGCTCCGTGCCTCAGGTAATGTTTGTCAGGTTTTCCCCTGTAAAATTACTCTTTCTTCCCCTTTCATACTATACAAAATCACTATGTGAAGCCCACATTTATGGAGCAGGGAGTTATGCTCTACCTCCTTGAGGGCAGAGTAGCTACATAAATTATTTGGAAATTTTCACAGATTTATCTCTTTTTCTTCTATTTCTTTATTCAGTCACTTACTTATTTCAGTATGTACTCATGGATTTTTATACTGTGGATTATAATTCAGCATTACTTAATTTTGTTACTGAAAGTGTTCCAGCTTTGACCATTTGAGCTTTCAGTTGACTCCTGTGTCCCTTTGTCATACTCTACTGTTGTGATTTTTTTTGAGCACTTTCTTGCTTACTTGCATGATAAGATACTCCATATTTATTCATTCCCTCCCCAGCCTAGAATCAGCCACTTCTCCAAGGATCCCTGGTTCATTTTATTGGAGAATGGCATTAGAAACTAAGATCTGGGTGCCAGGTGTGGCCATTATCTTTTAAACTAGTGCTTCTATTCTATTTGCTCTCTGCTTACTCCCCACCCCCTTTTAAAAATTGTTTTTATTGATTTCAGAAAGAAGAAGGGAAATGGAAAGGATAGAAACATCAATGATGAGAGAGAATCATTGATTAGCTGCCTCCTGCATGCCCCCCCCCCTCCTCCCCAGGGATTGAGCCCGAAACCCCGGGCATGTGCCCTTGACCAGAATCAAAACCGGGACCCTTTGTTCCGCAGGCTGACACTCTATCCACTGAGCCAAACCAGCCAGGGCTGGGTATTTTTCTATTGACTTGTCTTTTAGTTGACTAATCTTCTTTTCTGTTGTGTCTAATCTGCTGTTAAAGCCACCTACTGAATTCTTAATTTCAGTTATTATATTTTTCAGGCCCAGAATTTCCATTTAAATATTTTATACATTCCAATTTTTTGGTGAAATTCTTTATCTTTAATATATGTTATCTATCCTTCTTCTCTCCTCCCTTTTTACATTTTGGCCATAGCAGTTATGTTAGTCATTTTCTGCTAACTCTAATACATGGATCAGGTGTGAGTCTGTTTCCATTGATTTTTTTTTTCTTGATAATCCTTCATATAGATCTATCTCTTGGCATGCCTAATTTGAATCCTGGACATTGTGGTGAAAAACAACAACTTGTAGACCTCCAGATAATACTGTTTTCTTTTAGAGAGTGTTTACATTTCCTTTGCGATTCAGGTAGAGTATGGGCTGCTTACCTTAATCCAATCAGGTACTGAGCTGAGTTGAGGTTTTGTTGCAGTTTTGATAAAGCTCTATCTTCAGTTCTTCTTTCTTCTTCCTTCTTATTCTTTTTCTTCTTCCCTGCCTCTGGCCAGACCCCACAATTTCATTTTGTACTGGGTCCTGCAAACTGTGTAGCTGGCCTCGTCATTGACACTCATGATAGTCAAGCAACCTCAGTAGGACATGGGTGTCACGGCTATTACATACATCTTCTGCTATTATTGCTATTCTGCTGTTATTACCGCCATCTTCTCTGTGACTTGCACTGGAATAAGCCCTTAGCAATGTCATCCTATTCAGTCCTTGCAACCATTATACAAGGTAGGGCTTGTCCATTGGGTAGTTCTCTAACTTCTTTGGGTTTGTTTTCTCATCTGTGAAACAGATAATGCCCCCTTCACAAGGATATTGTGGGAATTAAGCATCCTTCTTTCTTGAGTGTAGCTCCCCAGGTTTCTCAACCAAGAGCCTGAAGCATTCATTTGAACCCCACTCCAGCAAGTACTGACTTTTAGTCCTTGTTTTCTCAGCATAAAACTACTCTTCATTTTAGAGCCCTTTCCCTTGATGCATTAGTTTCCTATTGCTGCTGTAACAAATTACAAACCTGGCATCTTAAAACAGCACATCTGTATTATTTTACAGTTCTGGAGATCGTAAATCAAAATGGGTTTCGCTGAGCTAAAATCAAAGGGTAGGCAGGGCGGTATCCCTCTGGAGGCTCCAGCAGAGAATCCATTCCCTTGCCTATTCCAGCTTATAGAGGCTGCCTGCGTCCCTTAGCTCATCAACCGTTCCTCCCTCTGCAAAACCAGCAGCATACCATTCTCAAATCTCTCTCTGGCTCTGACCCACCTGCCTCCCTCTTTCTCTTATAGGGACCCTGTGATAACATTGAGCTCACCTGGGTAATCCATGCTACTCTCCCCATCCAAGATCCTTAGCTTAATCGTGTACATGTAAAACCCTTTTAGCCATGCACTAGAACATATCCCTAGGTTCTGGGAGTTAGGTCATAGACATGTTTGGTGAGAGGATATTATTGTTCCCACCACTCTTAGTTTTTTAGGTCCTACTTACACAGTTTCAGAATTCAGCACATGTGAGGGGGAACCTACCATGTGATGTTAAAGCTCGGTTCTGCTCTCTCCTTTTTTACAGGGGATCTTGGTCCTTCAAGTCTCCAATTTTATCTCTCTAGCCCTGTAATTTTATCGCTCTAGTCCAGCTGAGTAATTGGTCTGTACCTGGACAAAACCCATATTCTCAGCCTCTACCTGTGTGCCTAGAGTTAGCAAATGCCCCAGGGAGAACTGCAGTGCAGAATATCAGTTTACCGCTGCCTCAGCGGGTCACCTCTGTGGAATTTTGGCTTCCCCAGTCCTGTTTGCTACAGTGGCTCTGATTCATTTTATCCAATTTTTCTAATTGATCTGGGAGGGAGTGCTGAGCTGCTACAAACTGTTACATTGTATTATTTCTAAATCCTTTTGACACAACTTTATGAAAAAATATATATATATATTTCTTTTTTCTATACTTCAGGGTTTTGGTATGACCCAAATATTTCAGATTTATCTTTTTGTTATTGTTGTCAGTCCTTACACGAGGATATTTTCTCCATTGGTTTTTAGAGAGAGTGGAAGGGAAGGGGAGAGACAGAGAGAAACATTGATGTAAGAGAGACACATCGATTGATTGGTTGCCTTCCACACACGCCATTATTGGGAAATGGTGTAGCGTCCACAATTTGGAGGCAATGATTGTGTTTTATGCATCTCTGTATCATCTGCACCTAGCACTTTGTTCATACATGATACTCAACAAATATTTTTTAATTTTTTAAAATATATTTTATTGATTTTTTGCAGAGAGGAAGGGAGAGAGAGAGTTAGAAACATCTATGAGAGAGAAACATCGATCAGCTGCCTCCTGCACATCTCCCACTGGGGATGTGCACGCAACCCAGGTACATGCCCTTGACCGGAATCGAACCCGGGACCCTTCAGTCCGCAGGCCGACGCTCTATCCACTGATCCAAACCGGCTTCGGCTATTTTTTAATTTTAAAAAATTGATTTTCAGAGAGAGAGGAAGAGGGAGAGGGAGAGAGAAACATCAATGTGAGAGATGTGAGAGCCACACATTGACTGGCCGCTTCCTGCATGCCCCCTATCGGGGATTGAGCGCACAACCTGGGCATGTGCCCTGACTGGGAATTGAACTGGCAACCTTTCCATGCATGGGACAATGCCCAACCAACACCCACACCAGCCAGGGCTAAATTTTTATATTTATGTCTTCACTTGTTTCTGCTTCATGAAGTCTTCTTTGGTTTTTCTCCTCTCTAAATTCTCTAAATTTCTGTAGCACTACTACAGATTTTATTCAAACACTGTGCAACTTGGACTTGGAGGCTTGAACTAGATAGATATTACAGTCCCTTTTAAACATAATAGCCTATAAGTTAGCACAATTATTATCTTATTCTTTGATGTGTGTTAATTTTTTCACCTAATTAAGTTGAGAATTGAGGCTAGAGCTAGATTTTTCTCTTTCCAAACATATGGTAGTTGCTAAATAAATATTTGTTGATTGGCCAATTAAGTAGATTGACTTTATTTCATAGTTACTTTTGGAGCTTGGAATCAGAACTTTTAAATAATGTGAAAAATATTAGGTTGGGGGAGCTCTTCTGTGTAAAACTTAAAAAAAAAAAAACTTTCAAAAACAAACCAATATAATACAGTATATTTTTCACTACAGACTTGAAGCTAAATTGCCTTGGTCCAAAGTGAAGCTTTGTCACTTACTATTTGAATGATCTTGGACAAGATTATTAAATTTCTCTGATCCTCAGTTTTCATGTTTATTAAATAGGTATAATAATACCTAACTCATAAGATTGAGTTAATACATGTAAAGCACTTAGACCAGAGGCTGGCACAAAGTAAGCAGTCAATTGGTGTTATTGGTGAATCATTCATGTACATTTAATAAAAATGTAAAATACTTATAATTAATTTTTAAACTTAATTTTATATTGTGAACATCTTTTCATGTTCTTTAAGTTACTTTATAAAAAATATCTTTTTAAAAATCCTCACCTGAGGATATTTTTTTCCATTTGCTTTTCAGAAAGAATGAAGGGAGGGAGTGGGAGAGAGAGAAACATCAATCCAGGGCGGGAATTGAAACTGGGAGCTGATGCTCTAACCACTTACCAATACCGGCCAAGGCATCAAAACATATATTTAATGGCTGCATGCAATTTTGTCGCCAAGAAATACCCTAATTTCATTTACCAATCTAATACTACTGGGAACTTAAATTGTTTGCATTTTTTATTGGTTTTTATTTTGACTGACATTTTTTTTCTTACCCCAAAATTGGAGAGAATGGCCAAATTGAGAATTTAAAGGTAGCATAGGAAATATTACTGGATGTAGAATTAGTTAGAAGATTGAATTCTAGTTCATAGTTTGCCCCTTTCTTTTCTAGGTTGGAATAAACACTCTGTTAGATCCTTTCCAGACTTACCTTCTCATGTTATTGTAAAGGAATAAGTCTATTTTAGTCATAATTCTTAGGTGTTATTATTTAAAAAAAATATGTTATTGATTTTTTACAGAGAGGAAGGGAGTGGGATAGAGAGCTAGAAACATCGATGAGAGAGAAACATCGATCAGCTGCCTCCTGCACAACACAACCCCTACCGGAGATGTGCCCGCAACCAAGGTACATGCGCTTGACCGGAATTGAACCTGGGACCCTTCCGTCCGCAGGCAGACGCTCTATCCACTGAGCCAAACCAGTTAGGGCAGGTGTTATTTTCTTTAAAAGTCACATACACACAAATATCTTAGCTGGAGTAATCTATGTAACAGAGCTTCCCACACAGAGTTTCAAAAACTTCAAGGTAGTGACCCCTTTAGTTATCAGGCAGCTAGTCGGAATCTGAAGCTGCTAGACCCCGGGCTGGTCACCTGCAACTGCAAGCAACCTTATCTATGAGCCCAGGCCCTTCAGTTCACTGTATACTTTGCTGTACAAATATGCTTTCCTGTGTGCCAGCCTAAAAAAGGTTTGGAAGTACTGATCTAAAAGAATGTATCAAGGAAAACTTTTGCTGCTGGCAGATACATGTTTCAGGTCCTTGTTATATTGTTGGTAATTCTCCAATCTTTGACTTTTTAGCATGGCTGCCCGCTGTTTCTGGGATGCTGACACCGACAACTACATTCATGATGTTTTTATGAATGTAAGTCTATTTGGGAACCTTTTCTTTCTTTCAAAGGACATGGGGGCATTCCAGAGGAAATTACTTAATATTTATTGAGATGTGAGCACACTTTCGTTTTAGACATTTGTCTCAGACTCCTGGATGAGGTGTCTTTACTGTTCTTTTTTCGTGTTACTAAACATAAAGCAGAAACCTAGTGTGCTGTTTATAGGCAAGGAGACCTATATGTGTTGAGATAACTCTTCACAAGTTTGAATTTGGGAATAGCATATTGTTCAGTGCTAATAGCCAAATAGCACTTTGCTAAGCTGCAAAGAAATTTGGATGTCAGGGATTCCATGAGCAAAGGTGATTTTTCTTTCACTAATCAAAACAATTACTTTATCTTAAAGCTATTTCTCAAAACTAGGTAAAAATAAAGAGGAATTTTTCAAGAGTTTTCATTTAAACATTGGCATGAATGTTTCATAAATTTTAATATGTTTTATACTTGCTTCCTCTCTCCAAATGCTCCCAGGTTGTGAATTCGTAGAGTCAGAATTAAGTATAGTAGCATAGATCAGAAACTGGGTTGAGTGAATTAGGAGAGAGGTTCCATTTCCAGCTCTGTGACTTTCTAACTGAATGACTTTAGGTAAGTCATTGGACTTTTGTCTGATTGTGTCAGTAGAATTAGGAAACTATTCTAGATTTTCCCAAAGACTGGCTGTGGCTTGCCTAAGAATTACTCGAGGAACTTGTTTAACATACAGATGCTGGGGTCCTGCTCAAGTAGATTCTAATCACATAAGCTGGGTGTTGGATCAGTGAATCTGAATTTTTAAAAAGTTCCCCACATTGCCCTGGCCAGGTAGGTCAGCTGATTTGATCTCCGGTCAAGGCGCATTTAGGAGGCAATGGATCAATGTTTCTGTTACATTGATTGATGTGTGTCTCTCTCTCTCCCTTCCTCTCTTTCTCTCTCAAATCCATAAGCATGGCCTCAGGTGAGGATTAAAAAAAATCTCTAAAATCAATAAACATGTCCTTTGGTAAGGATTTTTTTTAAAGAAGTTCCTCACATGGTTGTGCTTACTGCCAGATGTGGAAGCTGCTTGTGTAGTAGTAGAGCTTAAGGTACCTTTTTGCTCTGAAACGCTATGGTCCTACCAAAGTTTCATATTTATGCTCAACTACCGTAGGGATCAAGGGCTGAACAATGGGAAGTATGTAAATCTTCAGTTATCAGCTCTCTGGGGGAAGATTTCAAGTTCAGGTGATGGTTTTTCCTGCTTTTTGGAGTTAAACATTTATATTTCCCTGAGTCGCTATACAATGTAATTCATCCAAAAGATAACTCTGAGCTTCTATATTATGTGCCAATCACTGTACTGGAGGTGCTAGGAATAAAAGGCATGGTTATTGCCTATAGAGAGCTATAAACAGTGGTGGCCAGACAATATTCAAATTAACAAATATGTAGTATAAAACTTTAGTTATCAGTATTCCCAGGATCAGATTTTAGAGCACAGGGTTAGAGGGCACGGTGTCTAACAATCATTTTTGAGAGCCGGTTTAGGTTGCGGAGTTCGTGTACTGTATGTATCTTTAGTCCAGTTGGTTGAGTGTTAGGTGTCACTTTCAGAGCTTAAAGCACTCTATTGTTTGGGAAGCACCAGTAGAGGATGAGGAAGTGAGAGGCGAGAAAAGCATATGCTTTTGAGCTGACAGTTGCCCCGCAGAGTGGATAGCCCCGCTCAGTCCTGCTGGAGAACTCTGGCTGACACTGTAGAACAGCACCAGGCAAACTGGGAGCCACAGACCAGGGCCATGAGCCCCGTTACGAGATCAGTATAAAAACTGAGTGTAAGGGTTTAGAAACTCTTATAAGAATTTGACAAAGTAATTTTATGTCCATTAAATCTAATAATAAAACTTTTAGGCTGTATTTGTATATTTCTTTTTTCATTTTGTTTTCCTTGTTACTCATTTTTATTGTATTTTACAAAAGTATCGGTGCATGAGGGATTGAAAATTAGAACAAAAACAGGTCCCTCACCTCAGATAGCACTCAGCTCACAGTCATTCCACCCCGGGAGGCAGGGAGCTGCGCTAACCAGAGTTTTGCTTTTCGTTAACAATCAGGTACTTGAGCAGATTTTTTCTCATCACTGCCAAGCTGGAGGTAAGGTTGGTAGGTCAAGAGTTGCTGAGGCAGGTGGAGTTCCGATAAGAAATACCAAAAAAGTGTCTTAAAAAGTTTAACTGGGATCTGGAAAGCATTTTAGGATTCTGAGCAAAAAGATGGACAAATGAATTTTCTAAATTAAGAACAAATACCCAGAGGCCATTTACCCTTATCCAGGATTTATGACACGGAGCTGTTATTTTTATTATGTGTGATACTATAATATAGTTCTTTGAGATGGGTAATACATTTACTCTAAGAAATTAAAATAATTTCATTTATTATTTCTTTGATAAATCAGAAAAAATTGGGAATACTTATTTTATGAATATGTATTACATAAAGTTCGTTCATTTTTATTTTATTTCTACATTCAGAAAACCTAACTCTTTACTCATCCTAATATTCTGGGTTTGTGTGTGTGTTTTCTGTTTTGTTTTGTAGGACAGTTTGTTCTGTGTTGTAGCAGCATTTGGCTGTTTCTACTATTGAAAATTTGAAAGCTGGAAAAAGGTATGACGATGAAGAAATATGAACTTTTTTATATCGTTAAATATCTTGACAAAATAAAGATAAATTGGCAGTTTGGCAACTGAGTCTGTTGAGTTTTAGGACTTACAGTTAATGTTTTGATTTTGTTATGTGTTCTAACTACATTTGTAAAGTAGAGAAAATGTAGGGGGAAAAAATCCATAATTGTTCTACATAACTATTAATACTTGGTATATTTTCTACCAGTGTTTTTTTATTTGGTGTTTTTTAAAAAAAATCATAGTTTTGTAACTGGATTTTTCACTTCTCATAGTATCACATAGTTTTTGTCATTTTATTTGCATTATGATTTTCATAAGCATAATTTAATAGTTGCATTTATTTCATTAGGTTATACCATTGGTTATTTTTGCCATGTCCTTACAAAGGACTGATTATTGCTACTTTTTTTACTATTATAAATAACACTGAGGTGAATTTATGCATAAGATTTTTTCCCTACAAATTGCCGCCCTAATCTATTTTTAAATCTCACTCATTGTTTTTGTTCAGCTCTTTCTCTACACGGCTTATTAGCTTAAATATGCATTTGTTTTCGCCAGGGTTTTTCCAGTGTCATAGACTTTCTGACAGGGTCTGAGAGTTTCCAAGCTGTGTATGAAATTAGCTCTCCCTTAAGACTCTCCAAAATTATGTTGGTTACTATTCCAACTTCCATTATCTTTGTAGTGATCTTCTCCATAGAGCCCCGAGTAGTCTTCTCCAGCTAGCTGTCCTTATTTGGACCACTGCAGTCTATGAGCTGACAAGAAGGAAATTCTGAGGTATTCTAAATTAAATTATAGCAGTCAGAGAGTGCGACACATAACAGTCAGCCTGTTAATAGCTATGGGCCAGCTAACAAAAGTCTGCTCATATTCATATGTCTGTTGGAACTTCAGAGTAATTTCCAGGTGATTACTTCTGCAATTATTCCAAATAATGAACCTTCCAACTCCAGGAGCCTCCACTTCTGTTTGTGCCTGAACTTTCTGGACTGTTGCTCACCAGTCCAAAGGAGCGGATGCTTCTTCCTTGCGGGCTCTGCGCCTATCCCAGGGCTGGCGCTACCTCACCTTCTCCCACCCCCGCTGCCTATAGCTAATGCAAAGGCTTTCAGACAGTTTACATCTTCCTCCCACGCCTCCACCCCCCAGTTGGTGAATAAAAAACGGCAGCCTGGCCCATGTGGTTCAGTGGTTGAGCATCGACCCATGAACCAGGAGGTCATAGTTCAATTCACAGTAAGGGTACATGCAAGTTTCAGGCTTTGATCCCCAGTAGGGGGCGTGCAGGAGGCAGATGATCAATTTGGATTGATGTTTCTCTCCCTCTCTCTGAAATCCATAAAAACAGAATAAAAAAACAAAAATGATTGCAAACTCCAGGATGACAGAAATGTATGCTGCTGGTGGTTTGGATTTCTTGTACCAAGACTCGTCTTTTTGACTAAATAAAGCCTTTTTTCAAAAAACAACAACAAACCAACTTTCATCTGTGAGAGTTAAGTCTTTGTTTAGCAGAGCCTTGTTCAAATAACTGAAACTCAAAAGAGAAAGGATCACAATTTATTTTTATTTTTTAAAATATATTTTATTGATTTTTTTACAGAGGAAGGGAGAAGAAGAGAGAGTTAGAAACATCGATGAGAAAGAAACATTGATCAGCTGCCTCCTGCACACCCCCTATTGGGGATGTGCCCGCAACCAAGGTACATGCCCTTGACCAGAATCGAACCCGGGACCCTTCAGTCCGCAAGCCGACGCTCTATCCACTGAGCCAAACCGGTTAGGGCAAGGGTCGAAATTTAAACCCTTTTTCTCCCCAGAGGCTTCTCAGCAGATGCAGAAGTTTACCCACCTCTTTCTTCTTAGCCACTTTCAAGCATGTAGACGAAAATAAAAACGAATAAACTGTAATAAAAGTTGTTTTATATATTCCCCCCTAACATTGGGTATCTACTTGCCTTACAGCTATAGAATCTAAAGGGACCCCAGTCCAAGGTTCATTCTGGCAAAGAACACCGTGCAGTGTGGTTTTCTACCAGGGGTCCCCCTCCAATCTGCTTATTGACCAAACCAGTCAGTCCAAACCAGGAGAGAATTTTTATGAGTTTATTTGAGCTAAACCTACAGCATATGTTGGGAAGCAAGATCTCAACTGCTACTCACAGTAACAGTTTGCAGTTTTTCTGCATTTGAGATTAGGGAGGGAACAGAAGGAAGAGCACGTGAAGGTGGGAGAAAGCCAGCTGGGGGTCGAATTACAGGATAAACCCTTGGGGGTGGTCACGTCTGTAGGGGTCGGCGGTGTGCTAACCTTAGATGCACAGAAACGAGGGACAGGGCTCGCTACGGCAAAAATAAGCCTTTGACTAAAAGTGTTCCGTGCCTGGGGATGGCTGCCCCCCCTGACCTGCTCGGGAATGTATGAACAGATCAATCGCGCTGTGAGGTTCTTGTCCATAAAACCCCCTTTTCCACACGCTCCCCCCACTAGCCCATGGTTGATCCCTGCGGGTCTTTTTTGGGGGCGCCAACCTGGGTCGGAAGTAACAGGAGTGGGCGTCTCCGTGAGGCGAGGTTCTTGCTGTCGGGAGGGTTTGGAGCCAGCCGCAGGCGTTTACCGGACCTGGCGGGCGGACCTCCGTCCCCGCAGCACCCGGGAGGGAACCGCAGGCGGAGGAGAAGCCGGCGGGGCTGCGG
>NW_006283136.1:1992987-1993315 GCF_000327345.1 Myotis davidii
CTGGACAGGAGGCCCCCGCCTCCCGCAGCTCGGCGCCGGCCCTGACCCTCGGCCCCCTCCCCGTCCGCCTGGCGCTTCCCGTCTGGCACTCAGTCCGGGGGCCTCCTTGGAGGCGGAACTACTGCGTCAGGGGCCGGGTTTTTCAGGGAAAAGTGGTGCTCGGATTGACAGAGGGCGGGCAGGGGGCGGGATTTCCGGCCGGCTGTTCCGTCAGGTGCCTTTCCCGGGCGTCTCCCCACCACCTCCTCAGCTTCCCTCGTCCGTGACGCTGCGCCCGGGAGAAACCCGCCGGGACAGGGGCTGCAGGGCCGCGAGCTGCTGCTGGGGG
>NW_006283136.1:1993525-2009248 GCF_000327345.1 Myotis davidii
TTTGAAGGGAGCCCGAAGCAGCGGCTGCGGGGGGAGACGGGCCGGGGAGCAGTAACTTTGGGGGTCCCACCGGGAGGAGAGGGGGACCGCTGAGGAGCCGGTGGCACTGTAGGGCTGTGTGCGCGTGGCCGTGACTGGGCAGAGGAGGGCTCCGGCGGAGAGGACACCGGTCAGGGACGGGCCGCCGCCCCGGGAGTAACCCTGCGGACCAGCTCGAGGCTAGGCACGCGCTCGGCACCCAGCCCTCTCGGTGGCTGGAGGGACAACGAGTGTCTCCCTCCGTGCACGCGCAGGCTGACCCGGGGAATGCTTCCTGGAAGAGGGGGGGGGGTCCCATCCTGCTATTGAATTGTGCCATCCGTTTAGTGGAGGGCCCCTGGATTTTAAAAAATAGAATAGAATAGAAATGCTCACTGTGCTCACAAAGAAGGGTAAGTATTGCATGCAAGGCGTTTCAGTTCTGTGTATACTAGTGGCCCCGTGCAGGGATTCGTGCACATTGAAAGAAATATTTTAATGTCGCTACCTGCCCTTTCTCTACAGCAGAAGTATCAACCAAATTCACCATCGACAATGACAGATCAAAACACATGCATGCGATTGGTGCCAGTGAGAGCTATATAGATAGATAGATGAGATGGTGATGGAAAATGGATTTCGTATATCTTCAAGTATGTGAAATAAAACGTAGTTAGAAAGCCTGGAAACACTGGGCCACATTGTTTCTGAGCTTCCTTTCAGGTCTGAGAGGCGGTGATGCTAGGGTTGTTTGCAAGGACAGAGACGCAGCTGGGAAGAGGGGCTCTGTGCTCGAGGCACAGGCTCTGGGAGGTGGACTGACCTGGAGAAGGCTCCCCAGATGTAACTGAAGTGACTAGTTACGACTGAGGATTGAAACTGAGGAGCTCAGTGGTGAGAGCCGGAACTTGCCTATTGCAATAGGGACCGTGACAGCTACAGAGACAGTGAAGGGAGAGGGGTGGAGAGTTGGAAAAACTGCCAGCACTTGACATTGAGGAAGGGAGAGCCTTGGGACTGGTGGGAACCAGGCTTAGGAGGGAATCGCAGAGAGAGACAGACGACATTCTGCCAGGAATAAAATGGGAGCAAGGACATAGAACCTTCAGGGCCCTCTTCAGTCTTGGTTCTTAGTGATTCTGCCCGCACAGACAATGGCTAGTAAAACGACATCCGTGGAGAATGGAATTGGGTGCAGTCATCAGTGGCCAACGGATGGCGACCATCCTGGAGAAGAAAGGATGAGGGTGGGAAGGTCTGCACTGGTGACCAATGCCACATGGGAGAGGCTTTAATGTCGTTAGCATTTCAGCTCAGGGATTTGGACCCTGGAGGCCAAGACTGGCAATGATGCTATGCCGGGGGTTATTCAAATGATGTTTAGCTGTGGTTTTATTTCCTACTGATTCCCTTTCATGAGGGCTGTCGGTGATGCAGATGAAATGAACTAAAGTGAGTTACACCACCTCCTCCTTTTTTACAGTCCTTCGTAGAAGGTGCTACTGATGTGCCACCCAATTAAAAACAATCTAATATAATAAGCGTGAGGTAATTTTAACACCTCCTATACACACACTTCTGCACTTTGTGACAGGGGATAGAGTTCAGAAAGGTTCTTGAATGGGAATGAGTTGGGAATGGGGAGGGAAGCCTTTGTTTAACTTTGAAAACAGTGGATAGTTAAACCCTTTTCTAGAATATTAGATGTTTACTTGGCTTACATTCTACATAACTAAAAGGAACTACTGAAGAAATTCTTTCTAGACCAGAATATATGCTTCAAGGTAGCTGATCATTTAGGCTTGGAGAATGCAGCACTGCCGGGGTCCAACCCTCTGGGGTGTTTGTGTTTCCTGAATGTAATTATGCTTTTTGACCCACGCTGCTTTGCAAATTCCCTTTGAAAACCAGTGTAACAGCCTGCTTGGTAAAGATCTAATGTTATTCCTTCTTCAGCTTATGATTTCTCCTTCCATAAATAGGTGAGGTTTCATTTTTCTTGGAGACCTCCTCTTTGGAGATTTGAACCCTTGAGGAGAATGATCTTGTCCAGTGGTCGGCAAACTCATTAGTCAACAGAGCCAATTATCAACAGTACAACGATTGAAATTTCTTTTGAGAGCCAATTTTTTAAAATTTAAATTATATAGGTAGGTACATTGTTATTAACTTAATTAGGATACTCCTAAGGCTTAGGAAGAGCCATACTCAAGGGGCCAAAGAGCCGCATGTGAATCGTGAGCCGCAGTTTGCCAACCATGGATCTAGTCATATAGAGCCTTGGATTCAGAAGTCCCCAGTTACTCTATCTGGTGACATTGAGTCACTCTGTGACTGTGGGAAGAATTATTGCATTCTCTTGTTTTATATTTCCTAACTGTGGCAGAGATAATGATTTTTCTGGTTAAACAGCCCTTTAAAAATCTGAAATCTGAGTCTACGGCCATACCACCCTGAACACGCCCAATCTCGTCTGATCTCGGAAGCTAAGCAGGGTCAGGCCTGGTTAGTACTTGGATGGGAGACCGCCTGGGAATACCGGGTGCTGTAGGCTTTAAAAAAAAAATCTGAAATCTGTGCACACTCACCAAATTCTGTATACAGTCTCATGGAGTTTGTAAACCACCAGACCTCATTCATGATTCCCTTGGGTAGTTGAGTAACTTCTCCATGTTATTAACCCTGATGAGAATTAATTATTTTTTTTCTGTTATTCTTTTATGTATTTCTTTTCTTTTTTTAAAAAAATATATTTTATTTTTGACAGTATTACAGATGTCTCCCATTTTACCCCCTATACTACACTCCATCCAGCCCCTACCCCCCCAGTGATAATTAATTTATGAAATATTCATAGAAAAAGCAAGCATAATAATTTATTGCATAACTCTGATCTGAAGCCAGGTCATCTGGTTTTTCTACAGATAGAGATAATCACCTTTCTGAATCAAACAGAAATATGTCACACCAATGTTTGTGTAACCCTAAAATGATTGGAAAGATAAATTTTTTCTAAAAAGTCATGATTTTGGAGGGAATTTTTTCAGTTAGAGAAACCCAAAGTCAGAGTATTTTCTAATTATCAGTGATGACTGTGAGAGTTCTGTTTTGCTCAAGATTGTGGCTGCTTTTTTATTTTTTACTTTATCATCACATCAGCCACATTAGAGAAACAATGTAACTTAGAAAGGAGAGTTTGGAGGTTAGGGCTCAGCCCTCCTGCTTATCTGCTCAGAAGGCACCTTCTCTTTCCTAAGCTTAAACCTTTCTGTTGCTAGTCCTCAACTGCCCTTTTCACAACATCCCTGTCAAATGGGTACTTAGACATGTGTTTGAAGTTTGATTACTTTTTTTTTTGTTTTGGTCTTTTCTGTCACCTCTCTCTCTCTCTCTCTCTCTCTCTCTCTCATTGAAAGTTGAACATTATATTAGTTTGAAGCTTTCTATGTTTGGACTAGAATTACTACCAATAAAGCCAGTGGAACCCATGGATCTGCTAGGCTGTTATGTCACAATCACAACTATTTGCAAAACAGTTTTAAAGTGAAAGCTGCTAAAAATAGTGACATTTGGTCTTTGCTGTACATTAGAGAAAAAAATGAGTGTATTGAACTTAACAGAAAATAGGTAGTTTTTTAAATCTACAGAGAATTACCTTAGAAGTGATTATATTTGTTTATTTTTTGGCAGAAGTTTTAATTTCTTTGTGTCATGAACTCCTTTGGCAGTATGGTGAGATCTTGTGGACTACTACCTTTTTGGAATAATATTTTAATGTGCAAAAAATAAAATAAATAGAATTTTAAGGAAAACAAATTATGTTGAAATATAGTTATCAAAATATTTTTATGTTTTGTACATAAGTGATATAGCACTTATGTGCTTTTTATTAATATAATGTTTGCTATCAGTGGGTCTTATAACTATAATAATTTTTAAATGATCATGTAATAAGTATAACATGATATAAAAATATATCTATTATTTATATTGGTACAAAGTCTGTTATTCTGCTAAGTCTTTATTACAGTTGTGGTTATGTTCACAGTTGAAGGAAATGGTGAATTTGTCAGAGGTTAGTTAAAATAAATATATAATTTTGGGGGGGTCCAAATCCCAGGCTCCCTGAATCTATCATAAACCTTGTCTTAAAGATATAAATTCCATAACCCACTTTAGAGCGCAATCTAAACATAGGGTTTACTCACTGAATTTTCTAGAGCAGTGGCAGACCAACATCATTCAACTGTAATAATTATTACAAGTGTCCCATGTGATTTTTAGGATTATCTCTTTCCTTAAATATCCTATTGTGTGACCAGGCCAAAGTATACGTTTTATTTTGTTCCAGAGCTAACCCAGGGTCTGGCACAGAGTAAGTGCCCACTCAGTGTTGAATAAGGGTTTCTCTGAAGAAATTAGAAAAGGGATCAAGTTCAAAGCTAAAATCTTAGATGTGGCAATTTTCTGGCCTCAAATATTGAAGACATGGAGCTCTGCTTTAAAAGGTCATGTTGTGAAATTTACCTTTACATTTAGAGTTTACCAAATCAGGCATTCTTTTGACTTATTTTATATAGTGTGATATATACAGGTTAGTGACATAAACTGTATCAGAAAATTATGGTACAATTTCTTGAAATCATACTATTCCTAACCGTGTCCTCCACTTTAGAACTGTTGCATAATCTAGGTAGAATTTGCTACCAAATTATTGATAAACCTGGTCCTGTCTTTATCTAGGATAGGAGTTGGCACACTCATTCAGTAAAGGGCTAGGTAGTAACTTAAAGCTTTAAGATCATAAGGTTTCTGTGGCAATACTTAACTTTGCAGTTGTAGCACAAAAGCAACCATAGACAGTATATCAGTGAATGAGCATGATCCAATAAAACTTTAAGTACAAAAACAGGCAGTGGGCCATTTTTGGCCTGTGAGCTATAGTTTGCTGACCCCTGATCTAGGATATCAGATGGCTCTTGAATCCAGTTCCTCCTCCGCACTATGGATCTAGACATATTCTCCCTCAAGCTTCAAAGGTCTTTACACAAGGGGTCATGTGACTGCACTGCTATCTGTGGGGAAGCTGAGTGTATAGCAGGTGACATGATTAGTGCCAAGAATTTTAGATGTACTTTAACCTCTGAGTTCACAGAACTTGCCTCTTAGAGCACCACTTTATTAAGCTTTACAATGGTAAAAGTTGGTAAAGATCCCAAATATGAAGTATACTTACCCAGCTTTGGAACTGAGCACTGGTATGCCAATAGAAAATTACTGAGCATAAGGTTTAACTGAGGAAGATAATGTAGGACCAGAGATGGGGGAAGCAGTAATAGAATGCAAAGGAAAAATTTATGTCTTCTTTTTTTGCAGTTAGTTCTCTGTAGTACTGTCAAATTTGAGTTAGATTTTTTTTGAACTTGAAGAGTATATGTGATTGCAACTTGCTACTTAGGTTGTTACATCATTTAAGAAGCAGAGTCCACCTCCTCTTTCACCCTTGGGTGTTTACTAGATCTGCTAGTAATAAGGAGATAGAATGGAGGAGTTTGGGTTGGAGTCCCTAAAACTGCACTTATGGGAGCCTTTCATCTTTAAAACATAGGCATATGCATGTCAGTGCCCAGATTTTGTCTCCTTCAGGACATTCCTATTGGAAAAACACTTAACTGGATTTATCCTCAGTATCTTCTCACCACACCCTGTCTCCCCTCACACACATTTCCATTTATTCTCTACTTCCTTAGTAGCAAAGATGATGCATCCAAGCAAGCATCTATTGGAACACTGAAGAATAAAGGAAGTAGTGTGTACTGGGAGGTGAGTCAGCAGCAGCCAGATTTTGTGAGTAAAAATCACAGGCACACACACACACACACAAAATCACAGGCACAGTATTGCATTCTGAATCTTGAAAACAATTTGGAGACACTAATGCACTTGCTAGGCGGGATGGTTGTTGTTGGTGGTGTTATGTCCATATTTAGAATCTGCTTGAATGGGGAGTTTGAGTTTGAGTGACTAAGATAAGGTGACTTACTAGGGACTGAATAGGTAGCAGTGTTGGAAAGATCAAGCCTTATAAATGCTGCATTCTAACTGATAGCTCCTTTTGTCTCTCTTTTAATATAGCGTCTTTTGACAACGAACTTTTTTGGAGGATAAACCACTAAGGGAACAGGAAGTTTGGCCTACCCTAATGGAATCATGAGAGAGGCTCTGTATTCTATCTCCAACTACTTTTCATTCTGACTCATCTCACTTTAATTAATGTGGGCGCTATGGCTGGAGGCCAGGATCTACTTGCTAAGTATTAGGCAATTCCCTGCTCTCCACCCCCATTTTGATCTTGTACTGTATTGGCTTTGAGGAGGTGCCATCTTTTTCCAACCTCATTGCCTGCAGGACAAGCTGATATTAAGCCAAAACTTATGAATATGTATTTTACCCCTCTTGAATGGAGATATGTAAAGCCATCTCCATTTTCAGGGCTATCACTGCACTGTTACTTGAATGGTGTTGGTTGATTACAAAAAGGTGCAGTTATCATAAATGCAGAGTTTAGGAAGTATGATCCTCATGGTTGGAGGTATTCAGTAGTTACTGGGCAATTGTGAATATTGTAAAGATGCTATGGCTTTAGGTACAGCTAAGTTTCAGTATAATGAATAAAAAGCCAACATGTATTTACTATCCTCAGTATGTCCTCATTCTCCCACTACCTTTTCTCATAGCAAAGTTAGTGTGCACCAGCAGGCATATATTGGAACTTTAGGGAAACTGAGGGTAATTTTTTCCATCACTTTGGGCACTAATTATTAAATTATCCTATATGCTTTTGTGGTGCCTAAGTTAGTAGATGTGAGGGAACATGGGGATGGTCTAAGAGAGCCAGTGAAAAATGAAAAAAAAACTTGAGAGACATATAGATTTTAAACTTTAACTTAAAGTTTAAAAATTAGTAATAGTTCCAGAGTAAAGGTGTGAGAGTTAATCTCTATAATTTCTGAATTCTTTTAGGCTTAGTGTTATGGAATGTATGTGACCTTTTGTTTTCATCTCCTACGAGAGTAGAGAAAATAAGGAAGTGTTGTACATTAAAACCCGAAAGTATCAGCTGTGTTTGTTCTAAATCCAAGGCCCTTAAGACTTCAGTTTAAATCTAACGTGTAATGTTCAGTTTAAAGTAAATGTAAAATACAATATAAGACAAAAGTCATCTTTAGAAAACAGAAGAACCGTATGAAGCGGATAAAGAATAGTGTAAGCAGACAAGGAAAAAAACTTTTGAGAAGATGAGATCTTTGTTACACCATCTTTGATACACTTATAAATTGACAAGTACTTGACCTCTATCCACCAATGATGTTGTATTGAATTTTATACTTGAAACCTGTATAGTTTTGTGAATCAATGTCACCCCAGTAAATTCAACAACCCCCCCACCCCCAGTAATGTATGTAGTGCCTTTCAAAATTTCAACGCTGTTTTCTGTACTTACTATATTTATTTAAATAGTTATTGACTGCCTACTGTGTTCCAGGAATCATTACTACATATTGCTATTATGAACTGCAAGTGATAAGAAACCCAGCTTAACTGACTTAAGCAAAAAAGGGGAATGTATTGGTTGACATGATTAGTTCAGGGTCTCACTTTTCTCATCAGCTTTGCTTTCTCTCTTGACTATTTTGAAAAAGGCTCTCCTGATTATAGGTTGGCCACTAGATTGGCCTAGATTGTTCCTAGAGCCATGTCTCCAGATTCAGATCTACAAAGAAGTGATACACTTCATCCAAGCATTCCCATCTGGTGAGTCCTGAGGGTCACTTTGATTGGACTAACTCACTGCCTCACCCTTCTTTCTACTCTTCTACTCTCCTACTCTGGCCCAAACCAAAACAAGCCCCTGGAGTTCCTGAGCGTCTGCCAGTGAAAAGCAAGTCACAGGTGCTGTGCACACACAGGGGAGCAGATTACACAAGGGCATGAATACCGGGAATATAGAACCAGAAGTCTTGGGGCCATATTAAAGTCTGCCTACCGCATTTGGTTCTATTTTTTTAAAAAAGAGGAAAAAAAAGGTATTTTTCTTTGGAAGTTATAACCTATTAATGTGATGAAACTCAGTGGTTGCTGATAAATAGATGTCTTAAACATTTCCCTTCTATAAATTTAAACTTTGTCCTCTGTGGGCCTCTTCTGCAAGTGAAAGGGGGGAGATGCATCTTTTAAATATTAGTTTGAAACTGGTTTGTAAACTGACCGATGTCTGCACAGTGCTGATTTTTATGACAGTCCAAGGCCACCTCCCATCGTTTCAGGTAATATCACTCCATGCAATAGGCAGCCAACATAAATCTACTCAGTTTTTCATCCTGCCTTTCTAGGAGACAGCCTTCTGGGGAATATTTTCAGAATGAATGTCCTTTATGCATAATCACATGATGCTCTGTCATTTTGGGAAGGAGAGCCAATATTATAACAAGTTGCCAGGAAGTCCTGGCTGGTGCGGCTCAGTTGGTTGAGCTTTGTCCTGTGCCCTGAAAGGTTGCCGGTTCAATTCCCAGTTAGGGCATGTACCCAGGTTGTGGGTTCAATCCCTGGTTGGGGTGCATGTGGGAGGCTGCTGATCGATGTTTCTCTCTCACATTGATGTTTCTCTCTCCCTCTCCCTTCCTCTCCTAAAAACAATAAAAACTTTTTTTAAAAGTTGCCAGGGACTCAGTGGATAGAGCGTCGGACTGCGGACTGAAAGGTCCCAGGTTCGATTCCAGTCAAGGGCATGTACCTGGGTTGCGGGCACATCTT
Source organism: Myotis davidii (assembly GCF_000327345.1). Lineage (NCBI taxonomy): Eukaryota > Metazoa > Chordata > Mammalia > Chiroptera > Vespertilionidae > Myotis > Myotis davidii. The sequence goes on from NW_006283136.1 coordinate 2,002,358, forward strand.
CAGTGGGGGATGTGCAGGAGGCAGCTGATCGATGTTTCTCTCTCATCGATGTTTCTAACTCTCTATCTCTCTCCCTTCCTCTCTGTAAAAAATCAATAAAATATATTTTTAAAAAAAAGTTGCCAGGGAAAAAAATGGATAACAGCAAAATAACCTGGGCATTTAACCAGCCTGTGAATTTGGCGTGCTTGATGTTCATGTCCCTTTAGCAGAGATCTGACTTTTATTGTCACTCTTTGCCTAGTCAGTATTTTAGTGATTCCTTTTGCTTCTGGAAACTCCAGCCCCAAATTATGATGGTGTCAGGTCAGAAGCAGTACGAAGGAGTGGCTTGGAAGGAGAACCAAGAATCTCCATTACTACTGTATTCCACCTGCCCCTTCCCATTACCACTGCCCTTTTCTTGATATGAACAGTTGATGTTTTCTCAGACTTATGTAAAGTGCTGTGTCAACTGGGCTCCAGGACAAGACTCCTACCCTTCCACCCTTCCAACCAGATTGCTGCCCCTCCCACTAGCCTCTCCTGTTGAGAGGTTCTGGGACTCCTTCCATTTCAGGCTGATATCAGCTAAGAGAGATTTGGAAGCCCTTCTTTACGCTTGCCATAGAATTCAAAGGGGGAAAAGTCATTTTAAATATTGTCTGAAGGACAGATGTGAACTAGCTGCTTCCCAGACCCAGGCAACCAGTTTGGTTTCTTCTCTAAAAGCTGGTTGCTGTCAACCTCTCCAGGTTTCCTGGATCAAAGAAACAGAAGTCAGAACCTGTAAGTGTTGACCCAGATAAACACAGCAACTTTGATCAGTTAAGTATGGATAAATCAGAAATTCATGGTTTTAATTCCCTTTGAAATAGCCACACACTTAGAGGTTATGGGGAAAAGGTATTTGGCAGAATACACTTGAAGAGTTGCTAGCCATATAATGCTTGGAAAATATCCAGATAGAGTTTCCCAAACCCCAAAGCAGCCAGGTTTGCTCATCTCCACAATAAAAAAAATTAAGGTTTTTATCTATTGACTTGAACTTACTAATGAAAAAAATAATTTTAGAGTTGAAACTAATGTTTCTTTGAAAAACTGGCTTCCTACTGCCTAATTATTGCTGAGATATCTGTGTGATATTGCATGTCTAATGCATGACATGTAATAAATCCCAACGGTGGAGTTTGCAAATACAAATAAAGGGTCTTATGAAAAGAACAGGGACCAGTTAGCCTCATAAGGTTAAGCAAACATAAGGACAATAAGCAAGGCCAAAGCTGCGTCAGGACTGAAAATAGCTTTCCAAAGAGTCCAATGTGGAAAGTATACAGTAGACACACTCTTGAAGTTCTGAAAAAAAGAGGTACTCAAATAATAGTGATCATTATTGTTTTTTGTTGTTATTGCTATCATTAGATACCTAGCATATACTTAAAACTGTACTATGTTCTGTGCTAAATCCTTTGCGTATACTGTTTCTGACCCTGACAGCTGTTCAGATACTTTGTGTGGTTTTTTTTCTGTTGTTAATCTTCATCTGAGGATTTTTCCATTGATTTTTAGAGAGAGTGGAAAGGAGGGAGGCAGGGGGAGAGAGAAAGAGAAACATCAATGTGAGGAACACACATTGATTGGTTGCCTTCTGCACACACCCTGACCGGGACTAGGGATTGAACCTGCAACTCAGGTACATGCCCTTGACCAGGAATCTAACCCAAGATCCCTCAGTGCGTGAGCCAGCCCTCCTACCATTGATCCACACTGGCCAGGGTTGTTTGTGTGACGTTTTAATAAAATTCCTGATCAGAATCTGCCTGGTACAGTGTAGCACATGACCAGAGTTCGAACAAGTGATTTTGATTAAATTCACGTATGACTGTATTACTAGGCAGCATAGTGTTAAGTTCACAGACACTAGAGCCAGAATGCCTGGGTTCAAATCTGTTTTTGCCCTGTCCTAGGTGTGTGACCTTAGGCAAGTAATTTAACCTAGCTGTGCCTCAATTTCCTCATCGGTAAAAAAGGAATAATAGTACTACTTACCTCATCGAATTGTTGTGAGAGCTATTATTTAATATATGCTAAAGGTTTATAACTTCCTGGCACATAGGATGCACTCTGTAAGTATTATCTATCCTTATTTTCATTTATAGTATCATAATAATCTTTAGGGCAGTGCTAGAGACATGTGAATCAAACCTGTACAGTGAATCAGATTAAACCCCTTCCCCAACAATTTTTTTGTTAAAAACGTTTCTTTTTCAGACTAATTTTTTTATTTTGGTTCTATATAGTATTTTTGATGCTGGTTATGAAAACAGTTTGTTACTCGTCTTCCTATAAACCATATTTTTTTACCATATTTTCTTAGTATACTCGTCGACGACTGAAAAAGAACATTTTGTGAAAACGAGTATACACGTTTCTGCCGGGAGAGGGGTTAAATCAGATTGAATACCCTAACTCATTAAGAATTCTAAATATATTCTCTATTCTGTTTTCTAAAGAGTATTAAGAGTGGCCTGGCTGGTGTGGCTCAGTGGTTGAGCCTCAACCTATATAATCCAGGAGGTCACGGTTCAATTCCCAGTCAGGGCACTTGCCAGGTTTGCAGACTTGATCCCCAGTAGGGGGCATGCAGGAGGCAGCCAATCAATTATTTTCTCTCATCATCGATGTTTTTATCTCTCTCCCTCTCCTTCTTCTCTGAAATCAATTAAGAAATACATATATATATATATAGTATTAAGGGTGGATCTCAATGAGGAAAAAGGGTTCTAGTGGATTGTCACATTGGTGTGTGATGACATACATCTATCCTGATCAGTACTTTCAACAGTGACTTGTATGGTGATATAAAAACCATGCCTTTCAAGTTTATAAATTATATATACAATTGTGATAAATAGTGAATATGATAGATGGTAGTCAATATTTGAAAAAAATTTTTAAACAGATTGGTACAAACAAAATGATCAACTAAATTGTACTTTAACAGGATTATGACCAACAAGATGAATAAATGTGTTGTTTTAATCCTCACCTGAGAATATGTTTTTATTGATATTTTAGAGAGAGAGGAAGGGAGAGAGAAACATCAATCTGTTGTCTCCTGTATGTGCCCTGACTGGGGATCAAACCTGCAACCTAGGTATGTGCCCTGACTGGGAATTGGACCCACAGCCTTTTGGTGGAGACAACACTCCAACCAATTGAGCCACCCAGCCAGGGCTAAATGTATTCCTTTTTTTAAGTTGAATTTATTGGAGTGATAGAAATAATATACCTATGTCAGAGGGTTGTGAATATTAAGAGCGTTTTAATATTTTTAAAGTGTTTAAGCATACAGGTGTTCTATAAGTGCTCACTGTTAGGAGTAGGAGTAGTGTTTCTTTGTCGTAATTTAACAACACACTATAGAAGAGTTCTTGCTACAACAGTGATTCTTAAATGGGATCAGGGTAGGAATAGGGGGGATATAGCATATTTCATATTTTACCACACTTTAACATTAAGAATGTACTTTTTAAAAAATATATGTATTTTTATTGATTTCAGAGAGGAAGGGAGAAAGAGAGATAGAAACATTGATGATGAGAGAGAATCCATTGGTCAGCTGCCTCCTGCATGCCCCCTACTGGGGATAGAGCCCACAACCAGGGCATGTGCCCTTGACTGGAATTGAAACTGAGACCCTTCAGTCTGCACTCTGATGCTCTATCCACTGAGCCAAACCAGTAAGGGCAGAGTGTACTTTTTATAATAGTAATCATAGGGGGGAAACTTGACAAAATCTTTTTTTGATAGAGTGGATACATAGAAGACTTTAAGGCAGATGATAACTATTACTACTAAATAATAATAGTAGCTAATATTTATAAGCACTTACTGTGTGCCAAGCATTGAACTGAGGTTTTACATGGATAATCCCATTTAAACCTCATTTGTTAAGTGATGCAACTAATGGTTGGACAGATTAAGGAATTTGTCCAAGTTCTCATGGCTTGTAAGTGGTAGAAATGGGATTCATACTTGGATAATCTGACTTTTAATTATTATACTATGCTGATGGAGTGATGTTAAAGAGTTTTACATTTTTCAAAATGGAGCATAGGTAAAAAACACTGATTAATATTGCCACAGACATTTGGTTAGAGGTGTTTATATAAGGCAAATGGAGAGATTTTGTTGAAGAATGTACGTACTTAACTGAAAGACAGATAAAACATATTAGTATTACTATTATTTATAAAAGGCCATTGTAATATGTTAATAATATGGTTGCCTTGATTATTTTTCTGTTCTGAATTTTACTCTAGCTTTAAATAGCTAGTCAGACAACTCCTTTCTCTTGCCTCGAATCCTCATTGTGATATTTTATATTTTTGTATGATTTTTTAATGTAGTGGAATAGATCCAGTGTCACAAGATCTAGCAATCCCAGGTATTAATTTGGCTTTCAAATATTTTAAAACCATGCTGGTAGTATTTTAACACTTGGAAGGAAAGCCTTTGCGTAGTCTATACAATAAAGAGCTAATATGCTAATTAAACCAAAGAATGGAATGACCTTCCAGAACAACCTTCTGGAATGACCAGTGGGTGGGTGGCAGGGCTGAAGGGCTGCGAGGCAGCCGAGCCTGTAAGGGCCTACTCTTGTACGAATTTCATGCATTGGGCCTCTAGTATAGTATAATGATATTCACCATGTGTTTGGTTGGTTAGGTTGAATCATATGACAAGATGGTTCAATACTTCAAGAAGTAAGCAGTTAAAAAGCAAAGCAAATTTATGTTATTTATATTTTACCACAATATCTTCCTATATAATAAAAGGCTAATATGCAAATCAACTGAACAGAAGAACAACTGGTTGCTGTAATGCCCACTGACCACCAGGGGGCAGATGCTCAACGCAGGAGCTGCCACATGATGGTCAGTGCGCTCCCACAGCCAACCTCCTGCAGCCAGCCAACCTCCCACAGCCCTTCCCCCCACTGCCAGCCTCCCGTGGCCCCTCCCCCCTGCTGGCCAGCCCCAATGGCCTCAGTTGGGCTGGCCAGCCAACCTTCTGTGGCCCCTCCCCCCGGCGGCCCACCTCCTGTGGCCCTGATCGGCCCCAATTGGCCCTGATCACCGGCCAGGCCAAGGAACCCCACCTGTGCACAAATTTGTGCACTGGGCCTCTAGTAAAAAATAAAACAAACAAAAGAGCAAAGCACAAGTTATCCCTTCCTCCAAACACACAGAGAGAGCAAAGATTTCTGAGAAATTCCTATAAACATGCCTTTGGACATATTAAATAGTTTACTATTAAACATTAAGGAATTTTAACTTAGAGTTATAGAAAACTAGAGGCCTGGTGCACAAAATTCGTGCACTCGGTGGGGTGGGGGTAGTCCCTCAGCCCAGCCTGCATCCTCTCATAGTCTGGGAGCTTGCAGGGAGCAGGCTTAAACTGTCAGTCGGACATCCTTAGCGGTTGATTTGCATATTAGCCTTTTATCCCTGCAGGATCAGGCTGAAACTGACATCCCCTGAGGGGTCCTGGATTGCTAGAGGGTGCAGGCCAGGCTGAGGACCCCCACTGGTGCATGATCGGGACCGGGGAGGGACACGGGAGGTTGGCCAGCTGGGGAGGGACCTTGGGAGGACTCTAGGGCATGTCCGGCCCATCTCGCTCAGTCCCAGTTGGCTGGGCCCCAGCAGCAAGCTAGCCTGCTGGTCAGAGCATCTGTCCCCTGGTGGTCAGTGCACGTCATAGCAAGTGGTTGAGTGGCCTTAGCATATCATTAGCATATTACGCTTTGATTGGTTGAATGGACGACCGGACACTTAGCATATTAGGCTTTTAATATATAGGATAACTGATGAAAATATGACATGGCATTTACTCCATGTTTATTATGATACCCTTAAAATGTTTGTAAAAATACAAGTGCCTTTAAAATACTACCTATTTGTAATGTCAGAAGAGGGAGGAACAGATATTAAAGAATTCTTTATTGCTTAAGGTGAAAGCTTATCAGGAAACCCTAGCAAAACTACCCAGTAGGAAAGATCTGCTATAGCTGACAAATCAGGCAACCTCTGAGCCAATAGCCACGTCAGTTCTATTTAATTGGTCCTTGGACCTGCTTTACCTTTAAGTAACTGTGACCTTTTATTTCACTGTTCAGTTCAGCTGGCCTGACTTAAGTGTAAAAAACACATAAGGGACCCATGCTGTAGAGAGAATGTTCTTGGTAGAAAGAAGCAACAGTAATGATGAGACAACTTCTTTTTAAAAATCTTAGCTTTCTGGAAAATAGCAGATTATAGTGGTAAGGACTTTGGAATTAGACAAGCCTGAATTTAAATCCTGGCTCTTCTACTTACCAGCTGTGTGACACCTGGCAGATGGTAAGTATTTAAAAAAGATAGCCATTATTATGACTGTTGCTGTTAACTTCCTTGCAAGATATTTAGATTACTAGACATACTTAGAATGTATGCATCATGTTTTCTGATTTAAAGAGTCAGGAGGAGAGGGAATCAGTTTCTAGAGATCCCAAGAGACAATCTTATATGAGGGCCTATTTGTGTAGAAATTGTTAAAGAGCATTTTAAAAATTGAACTTTTTATTTTGAAATAAAAGTAAAGCCTATAGAAAAGTTGTAAGAATATTAAAATGAACCCCTTTATGCCCTGCCTAGATAACACTGGCCATATTTGCTTTACCTATTTTATATGTAATGTAATATGATGTACATATATTTCTTCTTCTTTTTTTTTTTTTTGCTGAGGGTAAGTTGCAGAGATCATGAACTTTTATCCCTAGATACTTCAGCATTTTTCTCTAAAAACAAGGACAGTCTTTTCCATAGCACACTGTAAAATCAAATCAGAGAAGTTAAACATTGATGT
>NW_006283136.1:2009742-2019233 GCF_000327345.1 Myotis davidii
GTAGAAAATCTTAAAGAGCATTTTAAAAATTGAACTTTTTATTTTGAAATAAAAGTAAAGCCTATAGAAAAGTTGTAAGAATATTAAAATGAACCCCTTTATGCCCTGCCTAGATAACACTGGCCATATTTGCTTTACCTATTTTATATGTAATGTAATATGATGTACATATATTTTCTTCTTCTTTTTTTTTTTTTGCTGAGGGTAAGTTGCAGAGATCATGAACTTTTATCCCTAGATACTTCAGCATTTTTCTCTAAAAACAAGGACAGTCTTTTCCATAGCACACTGTAAAATCAAATCAGAGAAGTTAAACATTGATGTCTATTATTTGATATACAGTTCATATTCAAATTTTATTTATTGTCCTAGTAACTATTCTTTGTAACAATTTTTCCCCCAATTAAGAATTTTGCATTATATTTAGTTATCATTTCTTTGGTCTCTCTTTTTTTTAATTTTAGAGAGAGGAAGGGACAGCGATAGACAGATGAACATCGATCAGCTGCCTCCTGCACGTCCCTGCACGTCCATGTAATCGGGGCATGGACACTGACTGGGAATTGAACCAGTGACCTCTTGATTTATGGGCCCACACTCAACCACTGAGCCACACTGGCCTGGCTCTTTGGTCTCTTTTAACCTGGAGCAGTGCTTCAGCCCTTTATTGTTTTTCATGATTGAAATTTTTTGAAGAACACAGGCTTGTTTTGTACACTGTCCTTTAATTAAGGTTTGTCGGCTTATTCCTCATAAATCCATACAGGTTATGCATTTTGGGCAGGTAGTGTATCCTTAGTGCCTCACACAAGGAAGCATTCATTATTGGTTATGTTAATTAACTTTGATCACTTGCTAAGAGATTTTTTTAAAATATATTTCTTTATTGGTTTCAGAGAGGAAGGGAGAAGGAGAGAGAGATAGAAACATCAATGATGAGAGAGAACCATTGATCGGCTGCCTCCTGCATGCCCCCTACCAGGGAGCCCACAACTTGGGCATGTGCCCTTGGCTGGAATTGAACCTGGGACTCTTTAGTCCGCAAGCCAACGCTCTAGCCACTGAGCCAAACTGGCTAGGGCAGGTAAGAGATTTTTTCACTAAAAAGGTAACTTTCCCTTTGTAATTAATAAATAATCTGTGGGGAGATACTTTGAAACTGTGTAAATATCCTGTTCCTCAACAAACTTTTGCCCAATGGTTTTAGAATTCTAAAGAGCTTTTTTACATCATAAACACGTGGTTTCCTCACCTTGATTGAGAACTTCTGGAGAAAACAGTTTTTACTTTGAAAAATTATGTCGAATACCTTGTACACAGTAAGTACTTAATATATTGACCACCTGAGCTTGAGCTGCCTGACACCAGATTGCTGATTACATTTCTCCAATGGTTTTGTCTGCTTACCCTGAGAAGAATTTAGCAGATATTTACAGAGAAGTCTTCTCATATACAAGTTAGAAGTGGTCACTAAATGGACCGATGAGGCATTGTTAGCAGTGAGATGGGAGTAGCAACACTGACCTGGATATTTTGAAAGAATACTTAATAACAATAATGAAGAAAAGCTCTGATTATCATCACTGGAAAAACTTGTTAAATGTATAGTATCTTTTCATTTTAATTTGCATTTGTGATGAAAGGAAGTTTCTGGGTGGTGTTCATCTTTCACTTTAGACTCACATTTTTTTACATCAGCCTAATACTTCGGTGTCACCATCAGTCTCTAAGAATTAGGTCAGGTTTCTTGTAGATCTTGTCACATTGCCACTTGGAATTCAGCTGGAGGAAAGAAAGTAAGGCAAAATTGCTGTTGTTTAGATGAACATCTTATTCAGGAAAGCTTATTGGAGTCAGTGAGGCAGAGTAGAATGTCCTCATTCTGTCTGGCACTTGTTTTGTTTTCCTCCTCTGCTCTGATGATCTTTCTTCCGTCTTTTGCTGTGTGTATCTTGGGCAGAGAAGGCAGCTGATCATTAAAATTCCTCTATCCCCAATTTCTGGCTGATGCCTAAAATTTCATCAGTGCCAAGAAGTTAATTTGTTTGTGTAAATTACGTTACCCAAAGCAGATCCTTGCTGGGAATTGGAGAGGCAGCACAAGCCAATATCTAAATATGAAGTATCATACATTCAGAACTTTTATATAATAGCTAGTTGCCAGAAGCTCTCCGCAAAATGAGACAGTAATGACTTTTTTCCTGGGGCAAGGAGAAACCTGGTTGGGGTTTTAATAGTTGGGGACTCTGAGCAAATTTAAGGTGCTTGTGACTCTGAAAGAGGAAGGGAAAATGAATATTAAAGAAGGAAGAGGAAGGATATTTAAAAGCTACAATACACTTACACCACAATTTCCATAGATCCCTGGTGGAGTGGTGTCTGAAATCTACAGAGAATTTAGAGTTAAGAAATCCATGCTTTGTTAAACCAGGAATTGGTGATAACCAATCCTTTAAAAAAAGGCTCTTTCCCCCATCTGCACCAAAGACATACCTTTTACATTTCCTTGCATTGGTCATACCTCCAGGTGTCCTAAAGGGTATTGTTAAAGCTGTATAACAAACTTTCTCAGCCAAGTTATTTCAACCTTTTGCATGCAGTCAGGATGTGGAATTAGTAGGTTATGCAGGCTTCATTGGTCAAGGGAAATAAGTTCCAAGGTCAGGTGATTAATTGTGGCCTTTGTTCCATTGAGAATCAATTTAGAGTTTCTACTGGAGCCTGTGTTTATGAAGCTTTGTTTTTGCCAGATGCAGTTGGCTCTTCTTTGGGAAATATGTGCCATGGAATTGATCTTTTGCTGAGTATATCTGTGTTAACATCTCTGAAATACTGGTGACAGACTTTTTTCTCCCCCAGTGAGAAAAGTTTCTTTTTCACTTTCTATGACCGGTTAAAAGAAGATGGATGCACAGAATTCAGCCAAAGTCAACACAAGAAAAAGGAGGAAAGAGGCACCTGGACCCAATGGGGCAACAGAGGAAGATGGGATTACTTCCAAAATGCCACGCTGTGCAGTTGTAAGTAAGGAAGAGTTTTCTGTGTTGTACATTTAACCTGGCAGGGGGAAGGTAGAAAACTGATATAACATTACAAGTCTTCTTAAATAATGGAGACAATGAATAGTAAGTGTGGATAGTAAGTATTTTCATAGTTGTTGTAAATCTTATGCTTTCTTACCGGATTATAACTCACAGCTCAGTTGTAAGAGCTTTACATAGGAATTAGAAAAAGAATGTTAGGAAAATTTGGAGGTTGTGTTGTATATTAGGCTAAAGATCAAATTGAAACTAATGAAATAGAGAAATCAGGTCTCCAGGCAGTGATCTGATCTTGGTATCATCTTATGGTGTTTAGTTTTCTGTCTTACTATCTTTAATCCCATATCATTTAACCACTCTATTACTGCTTATATCTTAGATGAGAACTTTTTTTATTACTGTTTACCTTGTATTCCTTTATCTCTGGGACATTATCTTTGTATTTCTAATTGTTGCCAAGCCTTCAGTGAAATACCCTATTCCAAATTGCTCTTCCTGTCTCAGCTTTATATCCTTTCTAAATCTTCCCCTCTAAAAACATGTTAAAGAACACACAAGTGAAGTTATTATCATGATTATTACTAGAGACCTGGTGCACAAAATTCCTGCATGGGGTGTGTGTGTGTCCCCCCCTCAGCCCTGTCTGCACCCTCTCCAATCTGGGATCCCTCTCACAATCCAGGACTGCTGGCTCCCAACCGCTTACCTGCCTGCCTGCCTGATTGCCCCTAATTGCTTCTGCCTGCCAGCCTGATCACCCCCTAACCACTCCCCTGCCAGCCTGATCGATGCCTAACTGCTCCTCTGCCAGCCCGATTACCCCTAACTGCCCTCCTCTGCCAGCCTGGTTGCCCCTAACTGCCCTCCCCTGCCGGCCTGATTGCCCACAACTGCCCTCCCCTGCCGGCCATCTTGTGTGTTGGAGTGATGGTCAATTTGCATATTACCTCTTTATTATATAGGATTATTATTATTTTAATCCTCACCTGAGAATATTTTTCCCATTGATCCTTAGAGTGGAAGGGAGGGAGAGGGAGAGACACATCAATTGGTTGGAGGGAGAGTAGAGAGAAACATTAATGTGAGAGAGATACATCAATTGGTTGCCTCTTGCACATGCCCTGATTGGGGCTGGGAATCAAACCTGCAACCCAGGTACATGCCCTTTACTGGGAATCGACCCATGACTGTTTGGTGCATAAGCTGACACTCTTAACTGCTGATCAACACCGGCCAGGGCTGAAGTTATTATTGATATACAATATTATGAAAATCCATGATCCAAAATCCCAGTGACAGAATTGCATGTTTCTGTATTTTCTTTACCTATATTGAACATTAACCAGTGATCAAACTTTAGTTTCCATTGTTTAGTTATGGAGTTTCATAGCCCAAAAGGAAAGCATTTTATTCTGACACAGTAAACAATTGTTCCAAACCAATACTCGTATCTTGTGCAATAAAAGCAACAGGACTTCACAAATAGGATACATATGCTCCAGGCCTAGTATTGATGTTATTAGTAGGGCAAGTATATTAGTTTCCTATTGTTGCTATAGCAAGTTACCACAAATTTAGTAGGCTGAAACAATACAGATATATTATCTTACAGTCCTGGAGGTCAGAAAATTGAAATCAGTCTCTGAGACCTAAAATCAAAGTGTTGGCAGAGTTGAAGGTTCTAGGGGAGAATCTGTTTCCTTGCCTTTTCCGGCTTTTAGAGACTGTTCACATTGCTCTGCTCATGGTGCCAGCCAGCAATTGCATCACTTTTTAAAAACATATATACATTTTTATTTAGAGAGGAAGGGAGAAGGAGAGAGAAATAGAAACATCAGTGATGAGAGAGAATCATTGATTGGCTGCCTCCTGCACACACCACACTGGGGATCGAGCCCTCAACTTAGGCATGTCCCCTGACCGGGAATCGAACTATGACCTCCTGGTTCATAGGTCAACGCTCAACCACTGACCTGGCTGCATCACTTTATTCACTACTTCTGTCATCACATCTCCTGATTCTGACTCTCCTGTCTCCCTCGTTCACTTATAAAGACCCTTGTGATTATATTGGACATACCTAGAAAATGCAGGATAATCTCCTTGTCTCAAAATCCTTTAATTTAACCACATCTGCAAAGCTCCTTTTGCCATGTAAAGCATAGTCGTAGGTTCTTGAGAATAAGATGTAGATATCTTTAGGGGGCCATTATTCTGCATACCATAGCAAGTAAAGTCAGAAAACGACTCAGCAGTCAACAAAACAGGACATTAGTTTCTGAATGTTCCTTAGTTTAGATTAAGGAGATGGTGGTGGGCACCAATTCAGCAATCTCACTTGGAGAAGGGACAAATTATAACAAAGTACGTGGTACTCTCAGGCAATCACCATAGCCAGGAATAGAGCAAAGAAGGCCTGTCTTATTGGAATGGGCTCTGAGAAGACTTAAATTTCTTGGTCCTTAGAATCTGAGAAATCTCAGTATTTTAAATTACTTTGCTTCATATATTCATGTCACAAATCAGTTGAGTGACTTTTGTTACCTATTTCACATTCTTCTCTGGCACACCCTGGCCTACATGGCTAATGTTTAAAGATTCACTCACCCAACTGGCTGGACTGATCCTAATGAGGAGTATATGTTAAATAAACTTGTTTGTCATCTCCTTTGTATACTTGTACTTTTTGTCTGTGAGCCTATTTCAACCCTGTAGCAAAAGCAAACAAGATCTAAATGTATATATTTTTGTTAATCCTTACCAGAGGATATTTCTCCCCATTGATTTTTAGAGTAGAAGGAAAGGAGGGAGGGAGGGAGAGAGAGAGAAACATCGATGTGAGACACATCTATTAGTTGCCTCCTGCAACTGGGGCTAGGGATCAAACCTGTAATCCAGGTACATGCTCTTGACTTGGAATTGAACCCTTGACTCTGTGGTACATGGGATGACACTCAAACCATTGAGCACACTGGCCAGGGTTATGTTTCCCTTTTTAAAATAAATATATTTTTATTCATTTCAGAGAAGAAGGGAGAAGAAGAGAGAGATAGAAACATCAATGATGAGAGAAAATCATTGAATAGGCTGCCTCCTGCACGTCCCCTACTGGGGATTGAGTCTGCAACCCAAGCATGTGCTCCCATGGGGAATCAAACTGGGACCTACTGGTTTGTAGGTCAATGCTCAATCCCTGAGCCACGCTGGCTGGGCTTAAATACATTTTTATTGATTTCAGAGAGGAAGGTAGAGGAGAGAGATAGCAACATCAGTGATGGGAGAGAATCACTGATTGGCTGCTCTTGCATGCCTTCCACTTGGGATTGAGTCCACAACCAGGACTTGTGCCCTGACCAGGAGTTGAACCAGAACTTCTTGGTACCTAGGGCGACGCTCAACCACTGAGCAACACTGGCTGGGCTGTTTTGCTTTTTCAATAACAGCTTTATTGAGATCATATAATCCACCAATTTAAACTGTATAATCAATGGTTTTTAGTATATTCACAGAGTTGTGCAACTATTACCACAACCAATAAACATATATTGAGAACCTCTGTGTGCCATTTGCTAGAATTAGAGATACAAAGATGAAAAGAGCTCTGGTTGGTTTGAGTCAGTGGTTAGAGTGTCAGCCTGTGGACCTAAGGGTCTCGGGTTCAATTCCTGATCAAGGCCATATACTGCAGTTGCAGGTTCAATCCCTGGCTCCGGTTGGGGTGGATGCGGGAAACAACCAATTGATCAGTCTCTCCCACATTTATGTTTCTCTCTCTCTTTCTCTCCTTCCCTTCCTCCCTCTAATCCAGTGGTTCTCAACCTGTGGGTCGCGACCCCTTTGGCGATCGAACGACCCTTTCACAGGGGTCGCCTAAGACCATCCTGCATATCAGATATTTACATTAAGATTCATAACAGTAGCAGCATTACAGTTATAAGTAGCAACGAAAATAATTTTATGGTTGGGTCACAACATGAGGAACTGTATTTAAAGGGCCAGATGGTTGAGAACCACTGCTCTACTCTTTATCTAAAAATCAATGGGAAAAATATCCTCAGGTAAGGATTAAAAAAATCATAGCCTGGCCGGTAATGCTCAGTGGTTGATCATCGACTCATGAACTCAGAGGAAACTGGTTTGATTCCACTCAGGGCATGTGCCTAGGTTGCAGGTTCAATCCCGAGTAGGGGGAACGTAGGAGGTAGCTGATGAATGATGTTTCTCTTTCATAGATATTTCTATCTCTCTATCCCTTCCTCTTTCTCTAAAAATCAATTTAAAATATATTTTAAAAATCTCTCTATATAAAAACCTAAGCGACCGAACAACCGAATGACTGGTTGCCTGGTTGCTATAATGCACACTGACCACCAGGGGGCATATGCTCAATGCAGGAGCTGCCCCGTGGTGGTCAGTGCCCTCCCACAGCCCACCTCCCATGGCCGGCAACCTCCAGTGGCCCCTCCTCACAGCCGGCTGGCCCCCATTGGCCCCGATGGGAACCTAGCGAGATGGCCCTGATCGGCCCCGATCACCCATGATTGCTGGCCAGGCCAAGGGACCCCAGCCATGCACTAATTCATGGATCAGGTCTCTAGTAATAATAATAACACAGATATGAAAAGATGACCTCGGGGGCAGTGCCTTCTCCAGTGCCAAGGATATCAAGATGATTCTGGACAGTGTGGGCAAAAACAAACCAGCATAGGAAATGTAGTTGATAATATTGTAATCACTATGTATGTTGCCAGGTGGGTGCTAGAAATAAAGGGGGGAACACTTTGTAAAGTATATGATTATCAAACCACTATACTGTACACCTAAAACAAATGCAAGATAATATTGAATGTAAACTATAATTTAAAAAGAAAATTTAAAAATAAGAATATAGTAATTATCAATAGATATGTATTTATTGCCATTTATTATTCATATTTTTAACTTTTTTCTTCTTCTTAAAGAAGATCTGTGAACATTTCTTGTAATACAGGTTGGGTGGTGATTAACCATTTAGGTTTTTCTTGTCTGGGAACTGCTTTTTCTGTCCTTTGGTGCTAAATGATAGCTTTCCTAGGTAGAGCAATCTTGGTTGTAGGTCCTTGCTTTTCATCACTTTGAATCTTTTGTGCCAGTCCCTTCTGTTGAAAAATCAGCTATCAGTCTTATGGGAGCTCCTTTGTAGGAAACTGTCTTTTGCTTCCTGCTTTTAAGATTCTCCCTTTGTCTTTAACCTTTGCCATTTTAATTATGATGTGTCTTGATGTGAGTCTCTTTGGATTCAACTTGTTTGGGACTCTCTGTACTTCCTGGATTTTTGTCTTTTTCCTGCTTCAGGTTAAGGAAGTTTTCAGTCATTCTTTCTTTTTTTTAAATATTTTTTTTATTGATTTCAGAGAGGAAGGGAGGGGGAAGAAAGATAGAAACATTAATGATAAGAGAGAATAATTGATCAGCTGCTTTCTGCATGCCCCACACAGAGAATCAAGCCTGCAACCCAGGCATGAATTAAAACATGACCTTCCTGGTTCATAGGTTGACAATCACTGAGCCACGCCATCTGGGCTCGGTAATTGTTTCTTCAAATAGGTTCTCAATCCCTTGCTTTCTCTCCCTTCTTCTGGTACCCCTATAATGCAGATGTTGCCGCAGAGGTCCCTTAAACTATCCTAATATTTTTGGATTCTTGTTTCTTTTTACTGCTCTGATTGGGTGTTTTCTGTTGTCTTCCAAATTGCTGATTTGATCCTCAGCTTCATCTAACCTGCAGTTGATTCTTTCTAGTGTATTCTTCATTTCAGTTATTGTATTCCTCATTTCTTACTGACTTCTATACTCTTTTTAAAAAAATACATTTTTATTGATTTCAGAGAGGGAGGGAGAGAGAGAAACATCAATAGTGAGAGAGAATCATTGATCGGCTGCCTCTTGCATGCCTCCTACAAGGGATCGAGCCCGAAACCCAGGCATGTGCCCTTGACCAGAATTGAACCTGGGACCCTTCAATCCACAGGCCAACACTCTATCCATTGAGCAAAACCAGCTAGGACTCTATGCTCTTTTTTATGTTTGCTATCTCTTTAAGTTTTCATTGAGTTCATCCATTCTTCCCTTAAGTTTCTTGAGCATTCTTATAACCCTTGTTTTGAACCCAGTTGCTGGTAGATTGCTTGCCTCCATTTTATTCAGTTCATATTCAGGGGATTTTTTATGTTCTTTAACTTGGAGCATGTTTTTTTCTCTTCCAATTTTGGCTGCCTCTTTGTAATTGTTTCTGTGTATTAGGTAGATTTGCTATGCCTCCCACTTTTTTTAAAAAAATTCTTTATTAGTTAACGTATTACAGATGTGTCCTCATCCCCCCCATTAACCCCTATCCTACCCCCCAGCACTCATGCTCTCACCCCCCTGTTGTCCATGTCCATTGGTTTGGTTTATATGCGTGCATACAAG
>NW_006283136.1:2019503-2025989 GCF_000327345.1 Myotis davidii
TCTTGTTTAATTAGTGACTTTGAGCATGTTTTCATATGTCTTTCGGCCTTCTGTATGTCCTCTTTCAAAAAGTGTCTATCTAGGTCCGTTGCCCATTTTTTTATTGGATTGTTTATCTTCCTATTGTTAAGTGTCATGAGTTCCCTGTAAATGTTGGAGATTAAACCCTTATCGGTGATATCATTGTATGCCTCCCACTTTTGGTATGGTGGCCTTATGTATTAGGTGTCATGTGGGTCTCAATGGTGCAGTCTCCATGATTACCTGAGCTAGATGTTCTAGGAATGTTCATTGTGTGTGTTATGTAAACCCTCCTGTTGTAATTGCTGTTGGCCCATCCATGGGTGGGGTGGACCCTTGGTCTTGCTGGCTATGAGGATTGACCCTGATCACAGTGTATATGAGCTGCTGTGTGTAGGCCAACCCCATGAATTGGAATTCCACCCAGCAGGTTCTGGTGCCTGCCAATATCTTCCTTTGGGTGTGTTGCTTGTGGAACTAATTGGGTCGTGCTATGATGTGGTGAGTCCTGTCACCAGGTGTGTTGGTCCTAGGGTCTCTTGGGAAGGACTCTGATACAGGTCAATGTCAGGTGCTGCCTGTGGGCAGCCCTGGGTCATCTGTTTGGAGCTACAAAGTGATCCACAGTGGCTGCCTCTGCTGGGCCTGGGTGTGAGTGGGACAGCCCAGATGCGTACCAAGCCTGGCTTCTAGCAGCACTGAGTCTGGGGCCACATCAGAAAAAGACCCAAGGCACCCCGAGATCTGCTTCCACTTGTGGCTTCCTGTGAAGCTAAGTCACTGAAGTAGTCTTTGATTGTTTGCGAGTTGAATGAGGTTGGTTCTCAGTGAGTCACTAGGTAGAGGCAAATGGTATTTACCAGATTTATACAGATTCAAAATTGGCACCAGGACTGAGATTGAGGCCACTCAACAAAAGTCTTAGGGTACGTGAAGTCTAGCTGCCACTTACTGGGTTCCCACAGACCTTTGTGGTGGTGTGGGGGCTTAGGGAGTCATCAGGGTGAGGCTAGCAGAGTTCATCAGACACAAATGGACCAAGATTTGGCTGTGTGAAGGGAGGGTTCTGCACAGGAAAGGTAGTATGGGTTGGGTGTGGGAGGGAAACATGGCCCGTACCATAGTGTTTCCCTCCTCAAGAGACTTCTAAGAGAGTGTGCACCAAGGGCCCAAGCTGGCCACAGCCATCTGACTCCTCTGCAAGGCCAGAGCTTGGCAGGACAAGGAGACCGGGAGTTGGGAGGGTGGAGTTACTACATTCCTCTAGGCCAGTGGTCAGCAAACTGCGGCTCATGAGCCACACGCGGCTCTTTGGCCCCTTGAGTGTGGCTCTTCACAAAATACCATGTGCGGGCGCGCATGTACAGTGCGACTGAAACTTCATGGCCCATGCGCAGAAGTCGGTATTTTGTGGAAGAGCCACACTTAAGGGGCCAAAGAGCCACATGTGGCTCGCGAGCTGCAGTTTGCCGACCACTGCTAGTGGTCGTGGTCGTGCTAGGCCAGTGGTTCTCAACCTTCCTAATGCCATGACCCTTTAATACAGTTCCTTATGTTGTGGTGACCCCCAACCATAAAATTATTTTCGTTGCTACTTCATAACTGTAATTTTGCTACTGTTATGAATCGTAATGTAAATATCTGATATGCAGGATGTATTTTCATTGTTACAAATTGAACATAATTAAAGCATAGTGATTAATCACAAAAACAATATGTAATTATATATGTGTTTTCCGATGGTCTTAGGTGACCCCTGTGAAAGGGTCGTTTGACTCCCAAAGGGGTCGACCCACAGGTTGAGAACCGCTCCTCTAGGTTGATCCTGTATGGAGGGGAATGCTCGACCCAGGAAAGGTGGTGGTTGTGGGTGGTGTGGGAAAGGCACCCAATGCAAGGGATCAAGGCAGTTGTCCCTTCAGCTTTCTTCCCAGAGCCACACAACCCAGTCTGTCCTCGTATGACTCCAGTATGCTCTAATCTGCCCTCTCTCTGCAGGAGCCCAGAGTGAGTGGCTGTAAGTGAATGAGATGTTGTGTTCTTGCCCTTTAGCAGGACACCTGGGTTTCTAGAAGACTCCTGTCTTTCCCTGACATACAGAATCCTTGCTTATTTTCACAGCCAGACATTATGTGGGCTCCTCTTCTCAGCTCTGGTGCTTTGGGCTGCAAGGAGCCCTGCATAGATTTGAGAGCCCATGTTCTTTAAGGGTCTCAATCTTTGCAGCTGAGATATACCGGTATGTTTGCAGGGCCAGCCCTTTTCATGTCTCTGCCCTTCATTCCAGTCTTGATATGGCTTCTGTAAATCATTGGTTATAAGACTTCTATTCAGCTAGTATTCAGTTGGTTATTTAGGTTGGTTGTTCTATAACTTAGTTGTAATTCTAGTCTGGACCTGGGAAGAAGGGAGTGTAACTTCCACGTACTCTGCCACTATCTTGGATCTAAAAATTACTTTAAATGCACATGGATTAAAGGCTCCAATTAAATGAGATAGGGTGGGTGAATGAATAAGGAAACAAGACCCTTACATATGCTGTCCACAAAAGACTCACTTCAGATCGAAAGACACACAGACTGAAAGTAAAGGGACGGAAACCAGTAATTTAGGAAAATGGAAAGGAAGAAAAAAAAAGATGGGGTAGCAATACTTATACCAGACAAGATAGACTTTAAAACAAAGGCTATACCAAGAGATAAAGACAGACTCATCTATTTCACTTCTGGGTATTTATCCAAAGAAACCCAAAACATTACATTGAAAAGACATATGCATTTATATGTCCATTGCAGCATTATTTGTAATAGCCAAGATATGGAAGCAATTTGTTTATTTTATTTTTATTATTGATTTCAGAGAGGAACGGAGAGGGAGAGAGAAATAGAAACATCAATGATGAGAATCCTTGATTGGCTGCCCCACACTAGGATTCAAGCCCACAATCCAGGCATGTGCCCTGACTGGGAATCGAACCGTGACCTCTTGGTTCATAGGTCGACGACGCTCAACCGTTGAGCCACACTGGCCAGGTTTGAAAGCAATTTGTATCCATAAATAGATGAATGGATAAAGAAGAAGTGCTACATATATACAATGGAATATTACTCAGCCATAAAAAAGAATGAAATCTTGCCACTTGAAACAACATGGATGGACCCAGAGCAGTGGTCGGCAAACCACAGCTCGTGAGCCACATGTGGCTCTTTGGCCCCTTAAGTGTGGCTCTTCCACAAAATACCACGTGCGGGCACGCACGTACAGTGCAATTGAAACTTCATGGCCCATGTGCAGAAGTCAGTTTTCGGCCTGGGTGAGTCTATTTTGAAGAAGTGGCATTAGAAGAAGTGGGGGTACGTTCGCTGGGGTCAACTCCTCAGATTGAGGACTTTTTAGCAAAGGCCAGCTTCGGAGTACCCTAATTAAGTTAATAACCATGTACCTGCTTATATAGTTTAAGTTTAGAAAATTTGGCTCTCAAAAGAAATTTCAGTTGTTGTACTGTTGATATTTGGCTCTGATGACTAATGAGTTTGCCGACCACTGACCTAGAGGATACTGTGATGAGTGAAGTAAGTCAGACAGAAAAAGACAAATGCCACATGTTTTCACTTGTATGTAGAATCTAAAAAAACAAAATGAACAAACAATAGGAACAGACTCATAGATAGGGAATATTTTGATGGTTGACAGATGGAAAGGGGTTAAGAAGCACAAATTGGTAGTTAAACAGAATAGTCATGGGCATGTAAAGTACAACATAGGGAATATAGTCAATAATATTGTAATGGCATCAAATGGGTACTAGTTTTACTGAAGTGATCACTTTGTAAGTTATATAAATGTTTAATCACTGGATTATACGCCTGAAACTAATATAATATTGTATATCAACTGTAATTAAAAAAATATTTAAATGTAAAGAAAAAGAATCCTTAAAAGTAGAAAGAGTATTAGAAAGCCAATATTAAATTCTAATCTTACTTTATTTGAGTGATCTACATTCCCCTACTATTAAGGACATCAGAATATCTTGTTTTTCATTGGAATTTTTAGGAATAATGAGTTAATGTATGTGAACAAAATCTGGAAAAAGTCTTTATGGAAACAATATTGCATCAGAAGATCATTTAGGATGATGATAATTATCCTCTACTAGAGGCCTGGTACACGAAATTGGTGCACTAGCAGGGGGTCCCTTAGCCTGGCCTGTGCCCTCTCGCAGTTCGGGAACCCTCAGGGGATGTCCGACTGCCGTCTTAGGCCTGCTCCCCTGGGCCTACTACTATTGTTAGTAGAAGTAACTTTTTCTATTTGTTTCATATATATTTACATTTTACATGTAAAAATATATAAACAACTTTAGATATATAAAAGCCTAAGCAACTGGCCGACTGTCTGAAGGGCCGACCGTCCAGTAGCTATGATGTGCACTGACCACAGCGGGGGCGACGTTCAACGCAGAGTGGAAACCACAGGCATGGAAACATGGAACAGACTGATGAATCTCAGAAGGGCGGGGGGAGGGCAGAGGGCGGGAAGATCTTATATGCACACTAGAGGTGCACCGGTGGGGTCCCTTGACCTGGCCTACAGGGATTGGGCTGAAACTGGCTCTCCAACATCCCCAGGGGTCCCAGATTGCAAGAGTGCATAGGCCAGGACAAGGAACCCCACCGGTGCATTGTGCATTGGGCCTCTAGTTGATATATAATTCACATACCGTTATAATTCAATACAGTAGGTCCTTAGGTTAGGTTGGAGATCCATTCCTATGGCGCAGTGTAACTCGATTTTCGCCATAAGTCGGAACCCACCTACGTAAGCACCTACGTCACTCACATGGAGCACACTCACAGGAGTAATGAAGTGAAACAGTAAAAAAAATTAAAAGAAAGATAACAATTCCCGACCTTTACTTGTGGTAAATAAGTAATAAAAAACATAAAGCACATATGTACATACGTCAAAATGACGGAACTTTTTTTTAAATAAATAAATGGGAGATGGTGACGTAACCATGAAATAATGTACATTGAGTCCAACATAACCTGAGGACTGTCTGTGTTCACTTAAAGTGCACAATTCAGGTTTTTAGAATATTCAGAGATGTGCAACCATCATCTCACCCGTTTTCAAATATTTTCATCACCCCAGAGAGAAACTTGTATCCATTAGCAGTCACTCCCCATTTCTTCCCAACCCTCCCAGCCCAACATAATCACTAACCTACTTTCTGTCTATAAATTTTCCTGTTCTGGACATTACATATAAATGGAACCATACAATAAGTGGTCTATTATGGCTGGCTTCTTCCTCTTAGCATAATGTTTTCCATGTTGCAGCATGTATCAGTTCTGCATTCCTTTTTTTAAAAAAAAACCACCACCATTTCTTTCTTTTTTAAAAAAATATTTTATTGATTTTTTACAGAGAGGAAGGGAGAGGGATAGAGAGTTAGAAACATCGATGAGAGAGAAACATCGATCAGCTGCCTCCTGCACACCCCTCACGGATGAGCCCGCAACCAAGGTACATGCCCTTAAATGGAATCAAACCTGGGACCCTTCAGTCCGCAGTCCGACGCTCTATCCACTGAGCCAAACCGGCTTCTATTAACCATAGATTAGCTTTGCCTGTTTTTGATCTTAATATAGGTGAAATCATAGAATATGTATTATTTTGTGAATAGCATACACTTTTAGAAACACAAATTACTGTTAAGCAACTCTTTGAGTGCTAACTTCTGGATAAAATGTTTCCTCTAATCTGTAGAGAAATCACTAATAATTTCAGAAAATTGCACATTTGGGTTTTTGATCTATTCTTACCTCTTCTAAAAAATGTTCTAAAAAGGATAACACATCTAAAAATGAATGTTTTTGCTTATTTTTAAAATATATATTTTATTGATTTAAGAAAGGAAGGAAGAGGGAGAGAGATATAGAAACAAAAATGAAGAGAAAGAATCATTGGTCGGCTGTCTCCTGCATGCCCCCCATGGGGGATCGAGCCTGAAACCCGGCATGTGCCCTGACTGGGAATTGAACCAAGCCACACTGGCCGGGTGTGTTTTTGCTTATTTTATAGTATTAGTATATTTTAAAGTAAACATATAAGTGATTTTAAAAAGATTATTTTTTTAATTTTAAAACTTAATTTAAAAATATCTATCCTTATCTGTGTCAAAACAGTGTCTTCCAGGACCCCACGGATGAGCCCGCAACCAAGGTACATGCCCTTAAATGGAATCAAACCTGGGACCCTTCAGTCCGCAGGCCGACACTCTATCCACTGAGCCAAACCGGTTAGGGCTGCATTCCTTTTTATGGCCAAATATCATCTGTTTCCTGAGGTCTAACTTATGTATAGAGTAGTGCACAAACCTTAAGAGTACAGCTCAGTACTAGTAAATGTTTACATATGTAATCAGCAGTACTCCCAGAGACTTTCTCACACCCTCTG
>NW_006283136.1:2026054-2028155 GCF_000327345.1 Myotis davidii
CCGGAATCAAATCCGGGACCCTACAGTCCACAGGCTGACACTCTATCCACTGAGACAAACCGGCCAGGGCAACATATTTTTATTGATTTTAGAGAGAGGAGGGAGAGGACAAGAGAGATAGAAAAATGAAGAGAAAGAATCATTGGTCGGCTGTCTCCTGCATGCCCCCCATGGGGGATCGAGCCTGAAACCCGGCATGTGCCCTGACTGGGAATTGAACCAAGCCACACTGGCCGGGTGTGTTTTTGCTTATTTTATAGTATTAGTATATTTTAAAGTAAACATATAAGTGATTTTAAAAAGATTATTTTTTTAATTTTAAAACTTAATTTAAAAATATCTATCCTTATCTGTGTCAAAACAGTGTCTTCCAGGTCTCTGGATTTATTTCAGTCAGAATGTGTAATCTGTTTAGAATTTCAAATTCTAAGGGAACATCATTACAGCCCAAAATGAAATGGAAAATGTGAATAGACCTATCCCAAATAAAAAAGTTTGAATTAGTCTTTCAGAGTCTTCCTGCAAAGACAAGTCCAGGATCAGATGGATTCATTGGTGAATGCTATCAAACATTTAAGGTAGAAAAAATACCAATCCTATACAAACACTTTCAGGAAATAGAGAAGAGAACACGTACTAACCTATTTTATGAGGCCAGATATAAAAGCCAGGTAAAAACAGCACAAAAAAAGAAAATTATAGTTCAGAATCCCTCACAAACTTAGACATAAAAATCCTTAACATAGTAACAGATTGAATTTAGGAACATATAAAATGATTTACATAACACGACGAAGAGGGATTTCACTCAAGTATGCAAGATTGGTTTAACATATTAAAATCAATTAATTTAATATACCATAATTAATAAAATCAATTAATTCAATATACCATAACTAATAAAATAATACCATAATTAATAAAATAACCAAAATATTATGGTTCAATATTGCAGAAAGAGCATGTAACAAATCTAATACCTGTTTATTATAAAAGTTCTCAACAAACTGCAAAAAGAAGGGAGATTTTTCAACCTGATAAAGGACATCTTTAAAAATCTTGCAGGTAACATAATACTTAATGGAGAAAGATTACCTCAGACTGGGAAAAAGGCAAGGATATTTGTCCTTCCCACTTCTGTTCAACCCTCTACTAAATGTTCCTACTAGTGTAAGAAGGAATAATAAAAGGAAATTAAAGGCATCCAGATTGGAAAGGAATAAGTAAAGCTGTCTTTATTCACAGACGACATCATCTCATATATAGAAAATCCTAAGGAATATCTACCAAACACACAAACTGCTAGAATTAATCATTGAGTTTAACAAAGTCATAGGACATACGATCAATATACAAGAATCAACTGAAATCACACACACAGACACATACACATACATTAATTTCATTTCTATATACTAGCAAGGTATAATCCAAAAATAAAATTAAGAAAACAGTTGCATCCACAATAGCATCAAATAGAATAAGATAGAAATAAAGTTAACAAAAACTCTCGAGTAAGGCTTTCCTTTATAGGGGAAAGAGCATACTTGCCTTCTTATTTCAGTTTGCCTCTGAGTACAGTAAACCCCTGATCTTGTGGATCTCGATTTAATGGACTTCAGATTTAATGAATGAAATTCCCGGTCCATATGTCTTATGTTAAAATTAACACCCTATTAATTTTAAAATGCTTTTCCCTGGCCAGTGTGGCTCAGTGTTAGAGCATCAGCCCATCCACTGAAGGGTCTCCGGTTTGATTCCCAAGTACGTGGATTGCAGGTTTGTTCTGTCTAGGGTAGGGAGGAGGGAGGAGGGGAGGGAGGCGAGTGCGGGAGGCAAACAATCCATTGCCTCTCACATCCATGTCTCTTTCCTCTCTCCCTCCCTTCCACTCTATAAAAATCATGGGGAGCCCTGACCAGTTTGGTTCAGTGGCTAGAGCGTCGGCCTATGGACTGAAAAGTCCCAGGTTCGATTCCGGTCAAGGGCATGTACCTTGGTTGTGGGCACATCCCCAGTAGGAGGTGTGCAGGAGGCGGCTGATCGATGTTTCTCTCTCATCGATGTTTCTAACTCTCTATCTCTCTCCCTTCCTCTCTGT
>NW_006283136.1:2029341-2032854 GCF_000327345.1 Myotis davidii
GAGGAAGGGAGAGGGAGAGATAGAAACATCAATGATGAGAGAGAATCATCAATTAGCTGCCTCCTGCATACCCCACACCAGGGATTGAGCCTGCAACCTGGGCATGTGCCCTGACCGGGGATCGAACCCTGAGCTCCTGGTTCAAAGGTCAATGCTCAACCACTGAGCCACTTCATAGGTCATAGCTCAACCACTGCGTCACACCGACGAGGCTCTGGGTCTATTTTTGATCATCAGTTTATTTGGTTCCTTAGATTCCACAGATGAGTGAGATCATGTGAGTTCTTTCTTTTTTATTGCTGCATAGTATTCCATTGTTTAAATGTACCAAAGTTTTTTTATTCACTCATCTGCTGGTGGGCACTTAAGCTGTTTCCACATCTTAGCTATTGTAAATTGCGCTGCTATGAACATAGGGGTGCATATATTCTTTCTGATGAGTGTTTTGGGTTTCTTAGGATATATTTCTAAAAGTGGGATCACTGGGTCAAATGGAAGTTCCACATTTAATTTTTTGAGGAAATTTCATACTGTTTTCCACAGTGGCCGCACTAGTCTGCATTCCCACCAGCAGTGTACTAGAGTTCCCTTTTCTCCACAACCTCACCAACACTTGTTGTTTGTTGATTTGTTAATGATGGCTATTCTGACAGGTGTGAGGTGATATCTTATTGTCATTTTGATCTGCATCTCTCTGATGATTAGTGACTTTGAGCATCCTATATAATAAAGAGCTAATATGCTAATTAGACTGGATGGTGGAATAGCCTTCCAAACGACCTTTCGGAACAGCCAGTGGGTGGTGGCCGGGGCTCCAGGGCCACGAGGCAGCCAGGGCCGAGGCAGCAGGGACCGTGAAGGCCTACTTTTGCACGAATTTTGTGCATCGGGCCTCTAGTTTTTTTTATGTCTCTTGGCTTTCTGTATGTTCACTTTGGAGAGGTGTCTATTTAGGTCCTTTGCTCATTTTTTACTTGGATTGTTTATCTTCCTTTTATTAAGTTGTGAGTTCACTATACATTTTGGAGATTAACCCTTTATCAGATGTATCATTGGCAAATATGTCCTCCCATGTAATGG
Organism: Myotis davidii; assembly: GCF_000327345.1. Lineage (NCBI taxonomy): Eukaryota > Metazoa > Chordata > Mammalia > Chiroptera > Vespertilionidae > Myotis > Myotis davidii. The sequence continues at coordinate 2,030,422 of NW_006283136.1, forward strand.
GCTCTCTTGTTAATCTGTTGATGGTTTCTTTTGCAGTGCAGAAGCTTTTTATTTTAATGTAGTTCTGTTTGTTTATTTTCTCTTTGGTTTCCATTGTTCTAGGAGTTGTATCAGTAAACATGTTGCTACAAGCGATGTCTGAGATTTTGGTGCTTATGGTTTCTCCTAGGACTTTTATGGTTTCACGTCTTACATTAAGTCTCTTATCCATTTTGAGTTTATTCTTGTATATAGCGTAAGTTGGTGGTCTAGTTTCATTTTTTTTGCATGTACCTGTCCAGTTTTCCCAACACCATTTATTGAAGACTCTGTCTTTGCTCCAACATACGCTCTTTCTCGAGCAGTTTTAACACCAGTGGGTTGATGTTCTGATGTGCACTAATCCACGTCCCAGCTGTGTGCATTTGTTTACCTCTGGTGACTGGTGAATTTACTAAAACTATTAAGAATAAATTTAGAATGATTTTAATACGTATAGAACACTTTCCTGTGAAATTAAACTTTTCATACATATTTAATTTTAGTTACACAAATGTGTCTACATAAATAAAAACAGGTAATTTAATTTATCAATTTTTTAACATATGCATTCAGAAAACCTACTCACGTACTAGTAAGAGTCTTTTGGCCACCTTCTGACCTGAATTAGTCCATTATATCGAGGTTTTCTGTAATTGCCTACAATTCATATAACCTCTGAACCTCATTTTCTTGAAGATACCAGCTGTTATACTACTTGCTTCACATGAGCATTAGGACATATTTACAGTGCACAGCATTACACAATGATAATTGTGCTTCGTAAAGCACACAGGAGCTGTTTGCCTTCTCAGTCTACTAGGTGGAGTGATTTGAAAATGCGCTTATGAACCTTGGCAACTGAGTCACATAGATCCGGGTTGGCTGTTCTGCCATGCAGCAGAGGATCCGTCATTCTGGGCCCAGTTAGTTGGGACTGTTCCCAGCAGTCTTGTTCAGTCTTTACCCTGAAATCATTAGCAAAACATTTATCTTTGACACTGTGATTTGTCCATTAGGTGAAAGGTTGCAACTTTCACTTGTCATTTTGGAATGCCTTTTTCTTTTCTTTTTTATGTTATGAAATTTTAGGAGGAATTTTAGTCACAGTATATTCAGTAACTAATTGTTCTTTAAAGCTGCCATTTTTTTGAGTATTTCGGTTTGTTCCATTGAATTTAACTGTTTTTTCCTCCTTCACTTTCCTCTTCTTAAGGGCTTACGGCAGCCAGCTCCTTTTTCTGATGAAATTGAAGTAGACTTTAATAAGCCCTATGTCAGGGTAACTATGGAAGAAGCCAGCAGAGGAACACCTTGTAAGTAAATGCCCTATTATTTTTTGTTTTGTTTTTAGCATTCAATTGTATTTATCAAATTTATGCCCACTTTCTATATTCTTCCCTTAGTTTACCTATAAAGACTAGTTGGGACAAGTGGGAATGAGTTTTTTCTAGCTCCCTTGCTGTTCTTTTGGGAGGATAACTACTCCACAAAATTTCATTTTTTAAAATTATGTTAGGCACTTGTTTCCCAGGATGTTATCACAGCTTTGAGATATAGTAGTACATATTTGCTTCTTGGGCTGTTGTCATAGTCATGAGATATAGCAGAGCTGGACTTTAACCTTATCGATTTTTACAGAGGTCCAAATAATATGTCAGGCTATCACATTTTTAATAACCTTCCAATTGTTCCCCAAATCTTCCTTTCTATCAGTAAGTACCCTAGCTATTATGCTATTGATGATAGAAGACAAAAATATCTCAAGTTCAAAGATACTCATCACTTAATTTTATCTTTCTTGATATTATCATTTTCTAGTGTTTTAAAGACTCACTTCATTATTTTCAAAGCTCATACTCTTTATTTGTATGCTTAGTTTACATAATAAATGTATTCTAGATACTCAATTGGTTTTAGGGATCATCATAAATAGAAACTTCCATGATCATATGTTGTGAATACAGTCTTATAGGCAGCTGTCATTACTTCTTTATAAATTCTTCAATTCTCCTTTTATTCAATCCTTCTTTATTTTTTTCAATTACTATAGTAAATATTTTGTCCACTCTGTAAACATAGGTCTTGACTCAAACTCAGGCAAGCACTAGGGAGTAAGAAACAGTTATAGCCACAAATCTTTATGGAAGACCAGAGGCCCAGTGCAAGAAATTTGTGCATGGGTGCAGTCCCTAGGCCTGGCCTGCAATCGAAGCGCAAGCATTTGGCATGGAAGGGCAGGTCCTAGCTGAACTCTGGGCCTTGGGCAGCACCGGGGCCCTCAGGCCCCTGTGCGCCCCCCTTCGCCTGAGTCACAGCGCCCAAGTCCCCATGCAGAGATGCACTGAGCATGGCCAGATGCCGCAGACTGGGGTGCTGCGTGGGCCTCTGGGCTGCCCAGTGGCACCGCAAGAA
>NW_006283136.1:2040727-2041549 GCF_000327345.1 Myotis davidii
ATTTCTTTTGCTGTGAAGAAGCTTTTTATGTTGATGTGTCCCATTTGTTTATTTTCTCCTTAGTTTCCATTGTCCTAGGCGATGTATTGGTAAACATATTGCTATGAGAGATGTCTGAGATTTTGGTGCCTATGGTTTCTCCTAGGACTTTTATGGTTTCACGTCTTACATTAAGTCTCTTATCCATTTTGAGTTTATTCTTGTATATAGCGTAAGTTGGTGGTCTAGTTTCATTTTTTTTGCATGTACCTGTCCAGTTTTCCCAACACCATTTATTGAAGACTCTGTCTTTGCTCCAACATACGCTCTTTCTCGAGCAGTTTTAACACCAGTGGGTTGATGTTCTGATGTGCACTAATCCACGTCCCAGCTGTGTGCATTTGTTTACCTCTGGTGACTGGTGAATTTACTAAAACTATTAAGAATAAATTTAGAATGATTTTAATACGTATAGAACACTTTCCTGTGAAATTAAACTTTTCATACATATTTAATTTTAGTTACACAAATGTGTCTACATAAATAAAAACAGGTAATTTAATTTATCAATTTTTTAACATATGCATTCAGAAAACCTACTTTATTGTATAACAGACTTTCAGCTTCAAGAGATACCCCTTATTCAAATTAGTTTGTTATATTGAGGTTTTACTGTAGTTACGTTCTCATCATGCCACCAACAAAAATTAAAGTTCAAGCAAATACTATTAACTGTTAGTAATAGGAATTATAATGGAAAAGACCATTGTGGGGAGTGTGGTATTTGTATTAGTGCTATCAGTTGTCAGAGTTAGAGACCACATTCTAACTAGCTTAAAAAAT
>NW_006283136.1:2042226-2042694 GCF_000327345.1 Myotis davidii
CCCCCTGGGGGGATGTTGGATAGTCAGTTTAGGCCCGATCCACACAGGAGGGAGCCCAATCCCCACAGGCCTGATCCAACAGGTGGGAGCCCAATCCTGTGCATTGAGCGTCTGTCCCCTGGTGGTCAGTGAGCATCATAGTCACCAGTCAACTGGTCGTTCCATCGCATAGGCTTTTATATATATACTAGAGGCCTGGTGCATGAAATTCATGCACAAGTGTGGTCCCCAGGCCTGGCTGGTAATCGAAGCGCAAGCATTTGGCATGGAAGGGCAGGTCCTAGCTGAACTCTGGGCCTTGGGCAGCACCGGGGCCCTCAGGCCCCTGTGCGCCCCCCTTCGCCTGAGTCACAGCGCCCAAGTCCCCATGCAGAGATGCACTGAGCATGGCCAGATGCCGCAGACTGGGGTGCTGCGTGGGCCTCTGGGCTGCCCAGTGGCACCGCAAGAAAGGCGGGGGGGGGGGGG
>NW_006283136.1:2042773-2043986 GCF_000327345.1 Myotis davidii
TGCAAACTGGCTCCTGCGCAAACCCACAGGGATCCTGACCGGCCTCTGTGGTCCCGGTGGCTGTGTCCTGGCTCACCCAGAAGAGGCTGTGTGGGTGCGAGGCGGGCTCCTCATGGGTGCCCAGCACCTGTGTGCAGGGGCTTCCTGGCACAGGAGCCCTGGCGTCCCGGGGGTGAGAGCGAGCTCAGTGGACACCCTGCATTCTGACCACACCTCTGTCCCCATCACCCCCGCCCCCAGGTAGCCTGTGAGAGGTTGCAGCCCCCTGCCCAGGCTCCACGGGAGGTTGGTCGCTGCCACCCACCCCCAGGTCCCCATCCCAGCCCGGGGCCAGCCCTGATCCTATCAGGGCCTGCAGGCTGCTGGTGACCATCTGTGGGTTGATTGGTTGGGGCTGGGACCCCCACTCAGCTCCCTCAACGCCTGGATGCCAGGCAGAGGACCCATCCTTCCCCTCTCCCCCTCCTCCCCCTGCCACTGCCACTGGTCGCCATTTGCAGGGCAATTGGACCCCCGCTTGCACCCGCCTTGGCCTGGTGCTGCCCTACACTACTTTCATCCTAGCCATTCCTTCATCTTCCTTAACCCAGTGAATTCTGCCAACACCCTCCCTTCATGCAGGGCAATTGGACCCCCGCTTGCACCCGCCTTGGCCTGGTGCTGCCCGCTCACCTCCTCCACCATCCTGCCATGGGCCCACTATCTTCAGGGCCCATCAAGGCCGGCATCGCCTCCTCTGCCACCCGCTGCCACCACTGTGTTGCCAACTCCCACCGTGTTCCGTGCCGCCCCTGGTGGTCAGTGCACATCATAGCGAGCAGTCGACCTCCTGGTCAAACAATTTGCATATTAGGTTTTTATTATATGCCAGGGGCCCGGTGCACGAAATTCGTGCACTGGGTGGGGGGGGGTGAGGGGGAGTGTCCCTCAGCCCAGCCTGCCCCCTCTCACATACTGGGAACCCTCAGGTATTGACCCCCATCAATCTCCAATCGCAGGTTCGGCCCCTCTGGCAGAGGCGTCAGGCCTGGGCAGGGGACCCTCATTTCCCCCCATCACTGGTTCTGCCCCCAGCCCAGGCCTAATGCCTCTGGCCCAGGCATCAGGCCTGGGCAGGGGACCCACAGACCCCTCCAATTGCTGGCTCTGCCCTCGGCCCAGGCCTGATGCCTCGGCCAGAGGTGTAGACCCCCATCCCCCTCCGATCGCCTGA
>NW_006283136.1:2044757-2065895 GCF_000327345.1 Myotis davidii
TTCAGAGAGGAAGGAAGAGAGAGAGAGAGAGAGAGATAGAAACATCAGTGATGCAAGAGAATCATTGATTGGCTGCTTCCTGCAGGCTCCACACTGGGGATCAAGCCCACAATCTGGGCATGTGCCCTGGCCAGGAATCAAACCATGACTTCTTGGTTCAAAGGTCAATGCTCAACCACTGAGCCACACCAGCTGGGCTATGGTTACTTCTTAATTATGTTAGTATATTTGCTCCCTGTTGTAACTGAGGAATAGTGAAATGCGAATAGAAATGAATGCAGTACAGTCTCAGGCCAGGGATCCCAATACCCCTTGACTATGTCTTGGCTCTATGGAGTATAGTTTTGGATCCTCAAAATTTCAAAGAATGCTTTCCTTTTGCGAAAGTGTTTATACATGTTGATTACAACCCTTCTGATTCATGATGTGATGTTTTGGGTTTGGTTCCCCTTGTTTGAGGAATAGAGGCTAATGGAGCAGGTAAAATGACAACACGGAAAAACATGTGGCTATTTGTAACAAGGTGTAATGCTGGCAGGTCAAATTTCAAAATGCCACCAAATAGTACAAAGGTCACATTCAGATGTGATAGCAGAGTCTACTGAGGGCAGGAACTTCCATGTACTCTAATGACACAGTTTCAGAATTCAGTACCTCACTCACTTCTGACCATGTTAGTTATGTTACCCACTTGAGATACATAACACATATGTGTGTGTAGATGTGCTTTTCAGAAGTTTGGAAGCCTATAGTTAATAGGTACTAATAAGTCTAATTTTTAAAAATTTAGAATAATGTAATTTTATAAGTAGTTCATTTTTGAGATAATATACTTTATAGTCTCTTTATTATACTATCTGCAATAAGAAATTAAGGTCCATAGAAACTTAGAAGTAAAAGCTCCTCTACAGTAAAACAAATAATTAGTGATAAAATTTAAGCTAAAACCTAAGTTTTTCCATCTTTGTGTTCTTTTCACCCTAGAATGGTGTGACTCTTCATAGACATTAGTTATTAACAATAGAAGACCATTGGCCAACTGGTTGTATTTTAGGTGGCAAACTAGCCTATAAAGTTTGCTAGCCTAATTCTGTCTCCAGTGTTTCTCCTGTATCTCCTTCTGCCTGTTCTGTTTTATGTTAAGTAGCCAAGTAACTGGTTGAATTCATGCCAATGCTGGCCAACGGATGAGCCAGCAATGAATCTGCATATAACATGCCATAGTTGAATTTTAAACAAATAATTAGCACGAGGGGGCATTCCTCTCTCTGCCCCCAGGTTTTCACTTGGGAGGTTAAGGGAGTACAAGAGGGAAGTTTGATCTAGGAGAAAACTCACTATCAAGAGAAAAAACAAATATGACTTGAGAAATAAGATAATCTCTTTTGAAAAAAAAGAAAGAAAAATCAGTGATATGTTCTCTGGGAGAAAGGAAGAAAAAGCAGAGTCTGAAGGACAATGGAAATCTGTTGGGGACAAAATAGATTTGGTGATAGGTATCTGAGAGAATATATCAAAAGAAACAATAAATTGAAACGCAGGTCTTTTGGGCCTAAAGGAGAACATCTTGTTTGTTAGCTAGCAGTAGTGCAAGGACTGTTAATTTGTCATTCAAATCAGGACCATTTTGAGAATTAAAGGGTCTGGTTATCCTGGCCAATAGCCAGTTGGTGAAAGAATGTTTTGTTTGTTTTGTTTTGTTTTGTTTTTTATAGATGAGGAAACAGGCTTAAAGAAGTTAAGAGTACAGAGGAAAGAGACTGGTTGGCAAGCTTGAATTATAACCTTTCTGACTTTTTAGTTCATCGTATTATTTCTCAGTTTTTCATTGTATTGGTGTATTTGTTTTATTTAAAAATTTTGTCTCATATATTATAAAATCAATACATTGCCATGCTTAACATTCATAAAGTACAAAAAGTTAATATAGAGTGAAATGTCTTCCTTTCACCACTGTCTCACAGAAAATCTGAGGACAAAGCACAAGTTATCCATTCTTTCACCAACTGGCTATTGGCCAGGATAACCAGACCCTCCCTCTGATTTACATCTGTTGTCTCAGCATATTATTAAGCACGAACCCTTTAATTCTCAAAATGGTCCTGATTTGAATGACAAATTAACAGTCCTTGCACTACTGCTAGCTAACAAACAAGATGTTCTCCTTTAGGCCCAAAAGACCTGCATTTCAATTTATTGTTTCTTTTGATATATTCTCTCAGATACCTATCACCAAATCTATTTTGTCCCCAACAGATTGCCCAGTATCCCTTTTATGGGCAACCAGTTTTACCAATTTTTGTGGATATATAAACACATAATCTATAAATCCTCCTACCCTTTTAGTGTGGCGTGGTATATTCAGCCTTTCATTGAAACTTAGGTTGTTTCTTTTTTTTATGATAGTTTTTTGTTTTTTTATAAATATATTTTTATTGATTTCAGAGTGAGAGAGAATCACTGATCGACTGCCTCCTGCACACACACTACTGGGGGTTGAGCCCACAACCCAGGCATGTGCCCTTGGCTGGAATCGAACCTGGGACCCTTCAGTCCGCAGGCCGAAGCTTTATCCATTGAGCCAAACCAGCTAGGGCAAAACTTAGTTTTTTTTTCTAAACTTTTTGCTATTACAAACAATGCTGCAATGAATGATATACACTTTTACATAAATATCTGTGAGATACATTCCTAGAATTGGAATAGCTGTGCCAAACGGTATTAGCATTTGTCATTTGACTTTTGATATATATTGCCTAATTGCCCATCTTAAGTTGTATTAATTTATATTTCTATCAGCAATATATAATTTCTCAGTTTAAAAGCTACTTGTTTATGGATAAACCTATCTGGAAAGAAAAGTCCATAAGCTTCCAGTTTCCTCCCCCTTGATTCAGGGTTTTGAGTCAGAAGGCAGGAGAGACAGGTATCTGATCCTCGCCTTCAGTATATCTGATGAGACTCTGGCTCTTCTTTCCCAGAGTGATATAGACACTCCTACTGTTATATTCTGCTGCTACCGTGAAGTAGCTTTTCCTCTATTCACATAGTAGGAATATGGTACTGGGACTCGTCAGAGTTATCATTTGAAGCATGATGAACCATTATGTCAATTTACTCTCTATGTGTTTATTTGGATTTGGATTAGTCTTGTGGTTTTTCTTTCATAGTCCACTACCACACACAAAACATTGACAATCAGTTCTTTATTATTCTCACTAATGGAGAGAAGAATATTTATATAGTTGATTTTCAAATACTTGGTATATTACCCTCTATTGAGAAAGTGTAACATCATGCTCACTGTCAAGGAGAAATGCTTGAAGGAATTCCATCTGTTATCCCAGAGCAGGTATTGAGGGTGAATCTGGGACTAAGGGGCAATAAATTGATACCTGGTACTTACCTTCCATCTTTCTTAATCTCACCTTTCTGGGTAATAGTATGGAGGCTTATTTTCAAAGCAAAGCATTAGTCATTAGTATTCAAGGCAGCTTGAAAATGAGAGAGCAAGCAGCCAAATTATATTATTTTGTTCATATGTAACTGAAGTTTAAACCTGAACTGAAGGTGAGGATTTTGAAGTTTTGGACTTACCTGTTGTATAACTCTTCCTTTTCACATCTAAAAATAAGAAAAGTTAATCATGAAATCCATTGCCTAAGCAGTTTGATATAACCACACTAACAGAGTTCATGGACATGACGTCAGAAGGTCTTTGTCGCCAACGACGTCTGTGATGTTACTCCTCACAACACATTAGGAGAGGTGTATGCTGGGATGGAATAGTCACACAGTGCCTTTTCCATTTGTCGAATGAGGTATTGAATCAGTGTATTTTTGTGATAAATTTTCTTTTGGATTTAGGTGAGCGACCTGTGAGAGTTTATGCAGATGGAATATTTGACTTATTTCATTCTGGTCATGCCCGGGCTCTGATGCAAGCAAAGAACCTTTTCCCTAATACATACCTCATTGTGGGAGGTAAGAAAACATCTGATGACTTTAGGTGCTGCCCAGAAAAAAAATTATAGTAGTCCTTTTCTTCTACCTTTATAACCTGAGTATATTGGGTCTTGTTTTGGTTTTTAAATGAAGGATCTAGTACAACCTCTCTAAAACATGATGCATACGAACCTGGAGAGAGAACTTCCAAACTCAGTGACCTGAGATGTCCAGTGTTTATCTCACTGTTTTTAGCTGAATTTCTGTAGTCACAGGAGACCCCTGTTGCCTATTTGAGAATGACATTCACTCTGGATTTCAGTTTATGATTTTGAATCGACTGAATTACAAAATTTAGTTTAACAAATTTCATATGGCCCAGTCCAGTCTTATAAAAATATAATAGGAAAACATCTTATAAAACTTAACTCATGCAGAAATGCATGACAGGTTTATTTCAAAGCCTGTTGGAGCCTCTCTTCTCCAAAGTGTGAACGTACTATTTAGTGAGCGTTGCTCCTGAAGGTGTATCTTGGATTAGGGAAAGCAGTCACCCAGACTGAGCTACCATGCAGATTTGTCTCCAGGTGGGGAAAATGTTACAGCTCCAGGGGATGGGAGAGGCTGGTGACTGAGCAGCGGTAAAGCGAAGGGGGCTTTGACTTAACTCCATGATGTCGTGAACTCAGTTTGCAGTGATGAGCTAACGCACAACTTCAAAGGCTTCACAGTGATGAACGAGAGTGAGCGCTACGATGCAGTGCAGCACTGCCGCTACGTGGATGAGGTGGTGAGGAATGCCCCCTGGACCCTGACACCGGAGTTCCTGGCAGAGCACCGGGTGAGAAACTGAGCACTGCCCCCTTTCCCCATTCTGGAATTTCTTCAACTCTTCGGGCTGCTGGTACTTGGACTAATTTTCCAATAGCCTTATTTTACTTCTACCTTCTATGTAAATTTCACAATGAGGAGATGACAATGATATAACTACTACTAATAGTCATCCCTGACATTTATATGGGGTTGGATGGCTTATAAGCACTTTTAGATACATTATATTTCATTTTCTCCCCATAACAATCCTGTTGGGTAATTATTATATGAGAACAAGGCCAGGAAGACTAAATAATCTGGTCCAGATCACACTGTAGCAGGTCGCACTGTAGAAATTGACTGCTTCAGGTAGGTGATCCCCACCCACCACCACCCACCATAGTTGTCTATCCTCATAGCATACACTCTCTTTAGAATAGACATAGCCCCAGCTACTCTTTCCTCACATTCCAGGAAATAAGACAGATAGACACAGACTACTCTTGTGTTGAATAAAATTTAGTTTCAGGGCTTTGATTTTGGGCTAGAAGTTGTGTGCAATCAGAAATCAGGGAGATTTCTCACTATTGTTCAGCAAGTTAGTATTATAAAGCCCCTTACCTCCTTTTAATAATCCCACATTAAAGCAACAGGTTACCTGTAAAAGGTAGTTACAAAAGATAAGAGGATTTATCAGGTCAGGTTGGAGGCCCTCAAGCCTGAGAAACCCGCAGCATATGGTCAGTTTTCTACAGGGGTGTGTGGAATGTTGAGGTGAATTGTTCAATGAAACAGAAAGGAACAGAGGCAGCCAAAGTGCTTCAAAAGCAATACTTTTGAAGGATAGGCCTGAAGCTAAGGTATATTTGTTAAAACCCTTTGGGATTAGGACACACCTTTTACAGTTCTCTAGCTTTTCTACAGCAGCACCTAGTGGTACCAAAGGCAAGATTATTCTCAGAAACACAGCCAAGCAGGCCCAGGCAGAAGAGGTTAGAGGAACTTCCATTTTGCTTTTCTTCTTGTTAGCAGTGTATTTATGGGTAATTGAGATGTTAGCTGAGAATTTCTGACACAGTCCTGATGAGCACATTTCACACCACAGTGGCTTCTGGGAGTTGGGTGTGGTGGTATTAGCAATTACATTAGCAAAGGGTCTATGGCCTCTTCAGGAAGGAGTAAGTAAGTGAGGTTTAGCATATTTTTCAGAAAGATTATTGATCCAGTGCCAGTGGTCTCTTCACTGTTGCAAGAGGTATTGACACTAGTAAAATGGTAGATCCTGAGACCTAAAGATCTTTTATGTCTTTGGATTTTCCATTTCTCAGGAGTACAGATGTGTCTATTCTAATAAAAGGGTTCTTGGTTGCTATTTTTATATTCCCACTCCTCTCCTAGTTTGAGAGAGAAACCAGTTTACAAATAACCTCTTTCTTAGGCTTCCAGAAACTTTATTTGATGAATTCTTACAGGCCTAGGAGGATGATATGTCCTTCTTCTTTCCTCGCTGTCATACACTAGCACACCCAGCCCAATTTCCAAGCATGGTGACTGGTATACAGTGTGAAGGTAGCACCTCTAGTACACCAGGAGAAAGAGCTGAAAAGAGAAACTTGCTGACTTCATATTTATGATCCATAAATAATTAGGTTGAGTGGCTTATGAATGAATCACGGAATTAATGAGTAAAACAATGAGAAAGAGAAAATGTCCAGCCCTGGCCAGTGTGGCTCAGTGATTGAGCTTTGGCCCATGCACCAAGAGATTGCCAGTTCAGTTCCCAGTCAGGGCACATGCCCGGGGTTGCGGGCTCAATCCCCAGTAGTGGGTATGCAGTAGACAGCTGATTGATGTTTTTCTCTTTCTCTCTCTTTTCCTTTCTCTCTAAAAATAAAACAGAAAATGTCCATTTGAGGCATGGCCTCCCCTTTTTGTCCTTTTTCTGAGCCTGAGAGTTTGTACTGGTTTTTTCTGCATAGCAGGTATCTGGGTTATAAATGATGTTTCCTTATTTTCAGATTGATTTTGTGGCCCATGATGACATCCCTTATTCTTCCGCAGGAAGTGATGATGTTTATAAGCACATTAAGGAAGCAGGTGAGTAAGCTGATTGCATATTCTCACTGTGATGTGTACAGTCTCAGGGGCAGTGACAGAGATTCAGCCACATGACTACTCCACAGAGAAAAGTTTATACCCTGAGAAATTCAACATCCACTTTCAGGCCACACTTTGGATAAGAGGATAAGGCGAGCATAGCACTGAGACCCATCAGTTCTCAGACTAAACATCTACTATTGATATCTCTCTTAATTTCAGGAATTTCTCCAGCCCCATCTTTTTCTTAATATTAGGGCCATATAGCCCTTCCTTTCCTTAACTCCTTTCCTTTGATTCATTCCTCCTTCTGTATGTCAGTATCTCCAGACTTCCCTTAGTAATAGGAAAGGAAAGGAATGTTGCTCCCAGTTTCCATCTAGTCCTGCTGCCTGAGCTAACCGGAATGTCACAGTGTTTGTATGTGTTTTGGGGTTAGGCATGTTTGCTCCAACACAGAGGACAGAAGGTATCTCTACATCAGACATCATCACCCGAATTGTCCGGGACTATGATGTGTATGCCAGACGGAACCTACAGAGGGGCTACACGGCAAAGGAGCTCAATGTCAGCTTTATCAACGTGAGTTCCAACCTCATCCCAGAGTTCCCTGGCCCTGTAAGACACACATTGCCCCCTACTTCATCTGAGCTGAACTTACTTTTCAGTTTGCTATAGTTATTTCCTCCAAAAGCTCATCGAATTCTTGCAGATAACACTATGCTGAGCTCTTTACAAATATAAAACAGAGGCACTTTCTGCCTTCATGGTCTAGTATTAATACATTGATATAAAGACACACAGCCAATTCAATAAATGAGAATTTGCAACTTTAAAGTCTAACATGTATATCAAATACATTAGAAGTGGTTCTTAGCTTTTTTATTTATTTGATGTCCTTTTGAAAATCTGGAAAAGCTATGGATCCTCTCCCTGTGTGGGTAGTGACACACATTTTGCATGCCATTTCTCAGGACATATAGACCTAAGTTTTAAATTTGATTTATAGAAGCAAAGTTTACCTTAGCTTAATATTATCATTTAGCAACAAACTGCTATAAATTTTGTGTATATAAATTATATCTCTATTAAAGTTTATGTAAAAAGAAAGCTGCTAACTATATCTTCTACATTAGTAGCTTACCAAGCTTCCTTACCTGTTCCTCATTCTGTGAATTATGACTAGGTGAAATGGTTTCATCTGAATATGATTTATCTATACAGATAAACCCTAGCTATTGTGAACCGCCTACTACAGAACCTTTTCTCTTTTTTCAGGTGTTTAAAAATTTAAACATATTTCCTTACTCCTCTTTGATTGGGAAATTATGAGAATATTTTTCATTTGACTGAAGATTCCTCCTCCCCATTTCCCTTCCTTAGGGAAGTTGGTAGGACCAAAGAGTATCATCTCTATTTTGTGAATGAGCAAGCAGGCCTCCAAAAACTAAAAACAACTCTTTTAAAATCATAGAATAAGCCAGTGGTAGAGGAGAAAAATCCAATACAAAATGAACTAAGTGAAGATCTACTACTTCCACTTTCAACCTATTATAGTGACTTATTCTTGGCTATATTCTTCAGTGATCTGGTTCCCTTTACATCTCCATCTAGAATGTGGTTTGGGTTATGTTGGGCATGTTTATGTTCTAAGTCTATGTTTTATCTTTAAAAATGTTACTTCATTTGGTTGCATACATGTTACTGGGCCTACCCTATGTATTTAGTTTAGTTTGGATTCCCATGATGTTAGAATTATCACATTTTTTGTATAAAATGACCATCCAGAGCATATCTTACTTGTTATGCTAGAGAAGTGTGGAGTAGATTAAGCAAAGTGAAATTCTAAAGACTGAAAAGAATGTCAATAGAGTGATGAACCATGTTTCTTTCCTCCCTTTGGTATGAAAGGTCAGAGTGGGTATTATTTCTTAAAACAGTTCTTTCTTTATCTAGGAGAAGAAATACCATTTGCAGGAACGAGTTGACAAAGTAAAGAAGAAAGTGAAAGATGTGGAAGAAAAGTCAAAAGAATTTGTTCAGAAAGTAGAGGAAAAAAGCATTGACCTCATTCAGAAATGGGAGGAGAAATCCCGAGAATTCATTGGAAATTTCCTGGAAATGTTTGGTCCAGAAGGAGCACTGGTATGTTTTTTCCAGCTGGATAATTTAGGGAATTTTAGGAATATGTAGGGAATTCTCATGCGATGGAAAAAATTATAAAATCCTTGAGCAGAAAGGGACATCCACATTCAGAAGTTATCTAATCTGTTCCTCTTATTGGGCAGAACTATATTTCAACTATTCCCCCAAAGTTCTTTCAAATCTTTACAGAAAGAGATTACATATTCTCCTAAATAATTTTGCCAGCTGTCTATCAACATCCAAATCTGGTGACAAGATAAGTAAGTAGCCTTGCCCACTTCAACACTATAGTTTTAGATAGAAGGAAAGGAAAGAACAAAGAACAATAAGAAAGCTGCCTCCACTAATCAACAGCTGCCTCAGGATCGCTGGGTGAGGTGGGGATTCTGTCCTTGAGGAATAGCCAGGTTTCTTCAAGCCAAATAAAGGGAGTGTGTGTAGCCATTCAGCAAGTGAGCCCTCGGTTAGATGTCAGGAAGGATCTGGTTGTGAGAGTGTTTGGATACCAAAATAGATTATTCAGGGAAAATATGGAATTTCCTTTTCAGAGAACTCTAATACTCAGGAAGATACCTTTTTGTCTGTGTTAATTCCTTTGTTTGTGCCTGGAGCCTGGACTACAAGCCAAGTAGGCTTTTGAGAATTCCTTTGACATAGAAGTCAGGATTAGGTGACTAGATACAAACTTTAGATAAGCTGTATAACATAGACCACTTTAGACAAAAAATTACTTAGAAATATAGTGACTTTTGACATTGCAGAGGGCACTCGTGATCATGTGAAGTCTCAGACATGCCAGTGGTGACTTAGTAGGATCCACGGGTTTCTTCTGACTCTTCCTTTTGGTCTCCCCAGAAACATATGCTGAAAGAAGGGAAAGGCCGGATGCTGCAGGCCATCAGCCCAAAGCAGAGTCCCAGCAGCAGCCCCACTCGTGAACGCTCCCCCTCCCCCTCTTTCCGATGGCCCTTCTCTGGCAAGACTTCCCCTTCTTCCTCTCCAGCAAACTTCTCCAGGCACAAGGCTGCAGCCTATGATATCAGTGAAGATGAAGAAGACTAATTTTTCAGCCCTCCTTTCCTCTCCCCTCCCTTTGTCCCATCACCTTCAAAAGCTCTGTTGAATTCCAAATTGTGATCCCAACAATAAACCTAAGGACGGCTACAAAGGAAAGACAATTGGGCCAGAGGACCTCAGACGGGGGGGACCAGACAGCCCATTCTCCAAGAGACATCCCCCACCCAAGAAGGAGGCTGACTACACCCTAGAGGCCTTTTCTGCATCCATATACCCTCCTCTTTGACTTTGCTTTACTGTTTATGTTCATATGATCTTGACAGGGAAATTACCATTTTTATTAATTTTTAAAAATTAATCTTTAAAATATAGTAAATAGAACTAATTATTTTTTTTATTTGCCCCCGAGGAGTGGGCAGAAAGAGGTGGTGTTAATACCCAGAGGCCTTTTCTTCCCAATAACACTATAAGTGTTTGCCTTCTGTTCTGAGGCAAACTGGCTTGCCAAATAGTTCAAGCAATAAGCCATGCTGATGGGTGATTTTGGGGTGGGGGGTGGAATATAATTTTTATTTCCTTGAAAAAATGCTAAAAGCCGGGTAATAGTTACAAATACCTAACGGAACTGCTGGCACATGTGTCAATGTGGCTGTGGGAGAAGGAGGTCTAAGCCAAACTTACTCCCTGAGGAGTTTCTTGTTGGACCCACTGGGGTCCATGAAGACACTGATGGGATTGGAACCAGAGCACATGGCATCAGCTGCGGCTTTTCCGCTGTATTCATCTCAGAAGACTCTGCGGCCCGGCCCGTTACTTGGGAGCTCTTGTCAGTCTCTTCCCTGTAATCTACCGCTAAAGGAAGGAACACTTTCAGGGTTACTGTGAT
The DNA here is from genome assembly GCF_000327345.1 of Myotis davidii. Taxonomy (NCBI): domain Eukaryota; kingdom Metazoa; phylum Chordata; class Mammalia; order Chiroptera; family Vespertilionidae; genus Myotis; species Myotis davidii. Next base: position 2,055,661 of record NW_006283136.1, read on the forward strand.
TGTGGAGGGGGTGGGACAATACTCAGTCCTACACAGTCAGTTTAGATTCATTTTCCCCCCAGAGTAAGTCCCTGGCCCTGCTACTCCTATTTCTATGCTTAACCTAGCTTTTTACAAAGGATACTTTGTGAATGTCTGTAATCTGAACATGATTTGTTAATCCATGCTGCTCACAGCCATATTGGATAGAGATTTGCATAGACCATGGACACGACCGCATAAGGAAATACCCACCTTCCTATTTTGAACTCTGCCCCTCTTAAGAATGTTCTTGACTGGAACCAGTGCTCCACACGGTGTTTGCTTTCCTCTGAGAGTGGCAGCTGGCAGGGACTTTCTTTCTTCCAGGGCCCCTCCAGCGAGGCACAAAGCAAGGGCTCACATTACTAAGATATGGTAGGTTCTCTCTCTCCCCCACATGTGCCTGACGTGGTCGGCAGTGGGATCATCCCTTAAATTTCACCTCAGAGAATGCTGAAGCTTCACACTTGCTATTGAACTTGAGCTTGTCTTACACCTCCAGCAGCCTACAGCCGCGTGACTCAGACCATCATCCATCAGGAATCTTGTAGCTGTGTCCAGGGGAAGACTGCTTATGTCCAGGCCCCATCCCGTCACTCATAAATACCCCTTGTGGGGGTGGAGTTTTAGTGTTTTCAGCTAAGAAAACCACATTTTATCTTTTCTTGCTCCTCTGCTAGGGCTGTGAGCATCTCATAGACATCTCCCTTTCTGGTAAAACCTGCCTGCCTGCACACCAGGACTACCTAGGTTCTGAAAACTCAGATCACCTAGTGGCAGAGCATGGCAGAGTAGAGGGACAAAGGCGGGGAACCTCTTGTCCTGATGGCTTATGAAAACTGCATTTCTAACTCTTCTCATGAAGTGCTATTTTTACTATCAAATCTGGTTTACATGAGCTTCGGCTTGGAATCCTTTTTTTTAAAAAATATATTTTATTGATTTTCCCACAGAGAGGAAGGGACAGAGAGCTAGAAACATCAATCAGCTGCCTCCTGCACAATCCCCACTGGGGATGTACCCACAACCAAGGTACATGCCCCTGGCCAGAATCGAACCCGGGACCCCTGAGTCCGCAGGCTGACGCTCTATCCGCTGAGCCAAACCGGTCAGGGCAGAATCCTTTTCTTTTTAAAGGTGAAATTAATCTTGGCCTACATTACTCAGTTTCATAACTTTTCTGCCTTCTTTGGGAATTCTGTCTATTTCAGTCTTACTCTCCCAGGTATAGAAAGGCAATGAAGTCAGCACGGAAGCCCACACTGTTCCCTTAAAGTACACAACTTATCCAGTGTATTTGGAAAGGGAGATGCCCAGAGTGTGGTTTTCCTCCCTGTAGTCACTCCTCTCAAGTACGTTATCTGGGTCTCAAATCTTTGGGCCCTCCTCCTCTGCTCTGTCAATGGGCTGCTTTTGGCATGCTGACCCTTGTGATCTGACCTCCAGGCCGATAAGCTCTGTGAGATGGCTAAGGCCAGCATGTACACTAGTTCTTGGAAAACTCCCTTGCCCGTTTTGGTGAGCCTCTACACTACAGCTTCAGTCTCCCAACACTAGTATATCTTCAAGTACTTTTGCCTGAAAGCAAAAACATTTAAGGTGTGGCATGTTAGCTGCTTTGAGATAAATGTGACCCTAGGTGCCGGATAAAAATGGGTGGGTGGAAGTAACTGTTGGTATGATGCATTATTTGATCATTTGTGCCTAATTAAATGTGGTGTTGGCACACCACAACCATACCAGTGACTTGAAAATCTTCTAACATTAATGTTTGAGGTTGTGGAGCTGTCAGCCTGAATAGGCCAAATGAGGCAGAGATGGGAGAGCCTTCAAAGTTGGATGGCACCAGGGCCTGTGTGCAAGACACAAAGAGAATGGAGAAGGAAGTCCTGTCAGTGCTAAGGAGGCGCCATTTCAGCAGTTTCCTTGAGATGGGCTGGGCAGAAAGATTGCTCTCTGCATATACTAGACTCAGTAGCACTTGAAACTTCAGAGGAATTGGAATGGATGTGTTTACTGCTATAGTTGCTTCTGACAGCCAGAGTCAAAGGCCATTATTTTGCTGAGGTTTGGGTAAGAAAGTCGGGGATGTGAGGAAGTTGAAAATCTAGAAGAGGAGAAGAAATATGAATGAGGTCAAGAGAATTTTTGACCTTTTCTGATTGCTGATAACTTCTTGGGCAGCTCCTGAGCTGCATTTTTTAAATTTTACTTGTGACCACACAGCTGGTCAGGCAGCCTCTGGGTATTCCCTCTACAGCAGCCCTTCACAGTGCTTTTGTTGCTCTGTGCCTGTATTCTCTTGATTTGTGGGTAGCTTTTGATTTTCTGGAGCTCATTGCCTTTTTAATCCTGTTCCAGATCCCATATTTAAAGTCTTTCCAAATCAATTATACTTCACTGCTTTTCTTTAATTCCCTAAAAGCCATAGCTGCTACCTTTTCTGTCAGCACACACTCTTACCAATACATATAGGAAAAACAAAAGAAAAACTCCCTTAATGTTTTTAACTAATGGTATTTTTTTGAAGCTTACCAATATAAGTATTTTTGAAGGTTATATTTTTCAAAGTCATACGATGATTGTTTTTGTTTTCTCTCATAGAATAGATTGTCATGGGATAGAGAGTAGTCCCTGGCCTCTATTTTTCCAAATAAGTAGAACATGTTCTTTGGATTATGCTATTAGATGTTAATTTTCTTTAAAAGAAGAAAGATTTTCTGTCTGCCAAATTTATATATTAGTACTCAGATTGGGTAGAAAACAAAAGTGCGAGGTTTAACACTGAGGATGACTCGGGTGGTGTTTCTTTAGGTTTGAATAGGATTTCCCACCCTTTTTTGGAAGCACTTGACTGTTTTGAACACAGAGAATTGGTTGGTTGGATTATTTGTATTGAGGAACCTGGGTGTGGGGGGTGGGGAAGACAGAGTCTTGGAAAGAAATGCTGGCCTCGGCATGAAAGTTAACCCTATCACCAGTGCCGACGTCTGCGGGAATGTTTTCCTCCACTAGTGTCCAGTATATTGTTTTCCTGTCTGAGTATCATTAATTTGTTCAGAGTTATTCTGGCTTTTGTCATTTAGCCAAATAAAAGCAAAATGGTTTTACCTAATGTTTTATTTTCTGTGTTTTTGACCTGATATACATGTGTATGATACATTTTATGTATTTGGGGCTTTTTTTTAATTGCTTAAAGTATTACAAAGGGATTACATATGTGTCCCCCCCCCCCCCCTGTGACAATCCCCTGGCCTCCCCTACCCTCCAGTGTCTTATGTCCATTAGTTATGCTTATATACATGCATACAAGTCCTTCGGTTGATCTCTTACCCGCCCCCAACTCTCCCCAGCCTTCCCGCTGTCGTTTGACAGTCTGTTTAATGCTGCTCTGCCTCTGTATCTATTTTTGTTCATCAGTTTGTAAAGATCTTTATTATCTATAAATGAGTGAGATCATGTGATATTTTTCTTTTACTGACTGGATTACTTCACTTAGCATAATGCTCTCCAGTTCCATCCATGCTGTTGCAAATGGTCCAAAATGGGGATTGAGCCCACAACCCGGATATGTGCCCTGACCGAGAATAGAACCGTGACCTCCTGGTTCATAGGTTGACACTCAACCACTGAGCCACACTGGCCGGGCATATTTGGGGCTTTTACTTATACTCTCAATTCCTTTGCTTTTGCATCCTAATTTATCTCCTCAAAGTCAAGCCTCCTGACCATATGATAGGGGGATTCCTTTTGCAGCTTGTCACAGAAGACTTAAAAAGCCATTGTCCCACAAAGGGAGGCTGACCCAGCTCTCCCAGGTCTAATGTCCTCAGTGCTCTAACGACACATCGGTAAGGAAAAGAACACCTTTGATCTATTCTTCAGGGGCCTGCTTTCTTCAAAACTGTGGGCTTATCCTACTTTGCCTAACTGAGTTCTCTCATTCTTATACCGTAAGCTTTACCAATATGCAAGTTTTAAGGGCTAATCGTGGCACCCATGGGGGTAATGTGCCCGATTATAGAGTTTCAAACTCCATTCTGTTTGTCTAATATGAAACTAAATTACCTTCTCCAGGCAAGACCCAAAACAATCTCATCCTATTGCATGATTCACCTTCATCTGTATAGTCCAGTGTAATTTGCCAGCTGGTACTGACAATGGAATCCTTCCCCATGTGGTCAATGTTGCGGGACAGTGAAGAAATCGTGTGCCCATCTCATGAGTACAGTGTCTCATTATCCAAGCCGTCCACCTCAGGCTTTGAGGTTCGAATCCAGGTCTGGAGAAGGGAAAGGTTCATATCCAACCTTGTCGTCTTTCCTTCTGTAGTATATCCGTGTCAGCACAGTCACCAGGAAAGTCTCCAGTATCAAGAGGTGGCAATTCATCACTGCAGTGCGGGGTGGAATGTAAAGTTGGTTATACTAAATTATAGCGGTGGTATGGACAACACTTTCTGTAATTTCTCCTCACACCAGCACCTAGGGCAGTGATGGCGAATCTATGACATGCGTGTCCATCTACAACTCATTTTTTTGGTTGATTTTTCTTTGTTAAATGGCATTTAAATATATAAAATAAATATCAAAAATATAAATCTTTGTTTTACTATGGTTGCAAATATCAAAAAATTTCTGTATGTGACACGGCACCAGAGTTAAGTTAGGGTTTTTCAAAATGCTGACACGCCGAGCTCAAAAGGTTCGCCATCCCTGACCTAGAAGCTGTCGTGAGTAACACAGCAGGTTAATAGTAAAGCCCAAACCAGAACTTGGCTCTCAACCTTCTGCAACCTGAGGCTAGCATTAAAACTCATTTCTTTTGTGTGTTTTAACAGCATGATCTCTGCTTCCCAACCACACCCATTCCTCTCCCAAGAGCTGAGGATGAACCCATGGCTTTCTTGGTTGGCCGTCAAGGCTGGCCTCAAGCTGTGCAACTGTAGCCCTCCTCTGTGTGATCAGAGAAGGCGCAGTCTCCTTAAATCTCTGCGGAGATCTTTGGAGAGCCCTTTCTGAGTATTCGGAGCAGCAGCTTGCCTGGCCCAACCTCTGATCTAAGGTCCTCTCTTCCCTGACCCGCCTCCTCTCACCCATCCTGGAAAGAGATAGGAACCTTTATGTGCTCACCTTGAGACCTGATTTTAGAGGAAAAGGGAGGCGAACAAGCAATCTGCCCGCCATTGGCCAACACTGAGAAGATGGATGGCTGCAGGGCGGTCAGGATGAGGAGCACCTGCAGAAGGGAAAAGAGAAGCGAGGGCAGAGTGGGCTCAGTGTCCATGGCGCTGAGGTCAGCAGGCCCACTGCCATGCTTGTCCTGCCGCTGTGCGCTCAACCAGCCTTTAGATCCCTGCAGTTCCAGAGCGTTGATTAAAATGTGGTGACATTTGTAATCTTTAGAAAAATTACAACCTCATCTTCCTACCCAATGTTTTATTAGAGTTCCTGACAAGAAACAACAAAAACTGATTGGGAGTGGTGGTGTTCAAGTTTATTCCCTTATTTCAGCCATGGCTGCTAATGAGCACTTAAAGAATAAAAAGGATGAATGATTAGGGAAGAGTCAGTCCATCTACTTCAAGTGCCTGAGATCCCTGCCAACAGAATGTTCACTATTAAAATGCCCTTTGAAGAATCTCTGCTGTGCCAGGGCTGGAGGTGAAGGGGAATGGGTGTGCAATGGGTACAGACTCTCCGTGGGGAAGATGCAAACCTTCAGGGGATGGATGGTGGCAATGGTTGCACAACAATGTGGCTGCACTTAATGCTGCTGGGCTGTACACATATAAATGGTTAAAACTGTAAAATTTATGTCATATATATGTTATAACACAATAAAATAGAAGAAGAAGAAAATAATCTCTATCCAGAGGCCCCAGGAGTACTATTTGCCTTAGTACTGGTCCCCCCGAGGCAAGGCAGACCCAGCTTGTCCAGGCTTCCCCACAGGCTCAGCACTGACAGGCTTTTACCTGTGCCTGGCCCTAAGGGCTTCTGCCCCTCAGCCCCTGACCCCATTTCAGGCTCATCTCTTTCTTCCCCTACCCGCTTCAATTCTACCTGCTATATGCCTGGAAATTCACATTTCAGAGGCATCTGCTTAGAGCAAATGAGAATTTATGTGAAACCACTCTGTTAGCTAAAACGCAGTTATTGTTTCTTGGAAGTAGGAGAAGGGCCCAGCAAGGAGACAGAAAGAATGGAGAAGGAAAACACAATATTGCATTTGGTGGAAAAGTTGTCTTTGGACTTGGACTTGGACTTGGAGAATGAAAAGTGTAAAAAGCGAACAACATGCTTTTGAGAGAACTCTCAGAAGAGGTGTGATGATGAGAGGCAGTGTGAAGAGAAGGAGTGCGGGTTGGGAGTTAGACAGATCTGGGTTTAAATTCTAGCTGCACTCCTGTGTGCCTTGGAGCAAGTCTCATGGCATCTCTGGGTCTCAGTTTTCTTATTTGTAAAATAAAAATAATAATGACTCCTAAGATTATTGTGAATATTTAAATGTAATGTACAAAGCCATGGCCAGGTGGTTGGAGCATTGTCCCACATTCCAAAAGGTTGTGGGTTTGATTCCTGGTCAGGGCACAAACCTAGGTTGTGGGTTTGATCCCCAGTTGTGCATACGGGAGGCAACCAATCAATATTTCTCTCTCACATTGATGGTTCTCTCCCTCCCCACCCCTTCCTCTCTCTCTCTCAACATATCTTTGGGTGGGGATTTTTTTTTTTAAAGTACTGTATGAAAAGTGCCTAGCACATGGTGTGAGTAGTTCATAGTCGTAGCTGAGATAATGCTCATACTGCTAGTGGTAATGGATGATAGGATTTTAGGAATAATCATAGAAAAGAAAAAAAGCATAGACAGAAGCAGTTAAGGTTATGGGTTGAATTGTGCCCCCAAAAGAGATATGTTGAAGTCCTAACCCCCAGTACCTCAGAATATGATCTATTTCAAAACAGCATCTTTGGCCGAAACCGGTTTGGCTCGGTGGATAGAGCGTGGGCCTGCGGACTGAAGGGTCCCGGGTTCGATTCCGGTCAAGGGCATGTACATGGGTTGCGGGCACATCCCCAGTGGGAGGTGTGCAGGAGGCAGCTGATGGATGTTTCTCTCTCATCGATGTTTCTGGCTCTCTATCTCCTTCCCTTCCTCACTGTTAAAAATCAATAAAATATATTAAAAAAAACAAAACAAACAAAACAGCATCTTTGTTTTGGTTAACTAATTATATGTCATTAATTAAGATGAAGTCATACCGGAGTAGGGTGGGGCCTTATCCTTTTTAAAAAATATATTTTTATTGATTTCAGAGAGGAAGGAAGAGGGAGAGAGAGATAGAAACATCAATGATGAGAGAGGATCATTGATCGGCTGCCTCCTGCATGCCCCATACTGGGGATCGAGCCCGCAATCTGGGCATGTGCCCTTGACGGGAATCAAACCCAGAACCCTTTAGTCCACAGGCCGACGCTCTATCCACTGAGCCAAACCTGCTAGGGCAGTGGTCAGCAAACTCATTAGTCAACAGAACCAAATATAAACAGTACGACGATTGAAATTTCTTTTGAGAGCCAAATTTTTTTAACTTAAACTATATAGGTAGGTACATTGTTATTAACTTAATTAGGTTACTCCTAAGGCTTAGGAAGAGCCACACTCAAGGGGCCAAAGAGCCACATGTGGCTTGCGAGCCGCAGTTTGCTGACCATGGTGCTAGGGCATTATTCTCATATGACTGATATCCTTATAAGAAGAGGCAAAGAAACAGATGCGTGAGGGAAGAAGGCCATGTGATGACTGAGGCAGAAGTAGGGTGAGGCAGCTGCAAGTTGAGGAAGGCCTAGATTGCTGGCAAACCTCCAGGAGCCGGGAGGAGGAAGGAAGGGTTCTCCCCTATAGGTTTCAGAGGGAGGACAGCCCAGCTGACATGTTGATTTTGTACTTAAAGCCTCCAGAACTGTGAGAGAATAAGTTTCCGTTGTTTTGAGCCACTCGGTGGTATTTTATCACAGCAGCCCTAGCAAACACAAAGCAAAAATAGCACAAACAGCAAAATCTGGGGAGGGGCAGGGATCACTTTCCAAATCTCACAGGAACCTAAGGCTCAAGGAGGTTCCCAGACCCCTTTGAGCCTGTATTAGACTCATCCCCGAACCCCAATTATCTGTAGTTCTATTATGAGCCCTCTTTTCTCGCTCAGGGTGTAGTTACCTGGAACAGAGCAAACTTGGCCCCGATGTTCTGCTCGCCCAGGTGCAGCTTGGCTTGACGGAAAAGGATGGCCAGGCTCCAGAGAGCCAACAGGGTGGACACCCCGAGGACAGTGTTGATCCACAGAGCTGTGCTCTCCTCAGAAATCTGGTGCAGACCAAGTGGGAGTCAGTGAGGGGGACAAGCCCCTTCCCTCCCTTTTATTTCTTCCCTGAAGGGGATAACAACGCCATAGCCCTGGCTTATTCCAGTCTCCTCTCTCCCACCAGAGTGCCCGCGCCTCTGTTCTAGGTCACTCTGTCCCCAGTATCAGGGGATATTGGCTCCAGCTATTCCTTGTAGAGCTCAAAGGTACCAAATGAGCCCCGGAGTTCACTGCCCCTCACTCCTGGCTTACATCTGCTGGCTCAAAGATGCCATCCGGGACGAGGAACAGGCCCACCAGGCCCAGGGTTATCCTGAGGAAGGCGTACTGGAACGGGCCCAACATCAGCAGCTGGAGCTTCTTCCTGAGGGAAGCAGAGGGTTAGGAACATGGGCCCACAGACCACCCATCCCAAGACAACTCTCCTCTCCCTCACTGGGCTCCTGGGCCGAGGCTTGGCTGCCATCAGACACCACAATGGTTAAATGGATGGGGACATAGGAAGAAGCCAGAATGTTAAGAGCACTGGCAATCCTTCTTCTTGCTCCCCACTCATTCCTAGACCAGAATGCTGCCTTTTGAGCAAGAACAATCAGTGTTAACCCAACCTCATTAACCAGATGAGCAGAGGAGGCAATAGCCCGGAGTCCAGTTTCCTCTGTGTGGCTAAACTTTGCAGGGAGCAGTGGCTTAAGTGATGGGAACGTCGGAGTTCTTTCTCAGCTCCCCTTACCCCTGAGTGGGTGCCTAATGTGTGGGGTCCTGGCTGGGGATACCCACCCTTTTGTCATTGACTTCATTCCATACAAGACTAGTTCCAAGAGGTTTGAAGCAGAGCTGAGAGAACCAACCAGCAGACACTCTTGGGAGAGAGAGTGCAGGAAGCTGGAACTGGTTCTTCAAGGGCTCCCCTCCCTCCCGTCTTACCTGGTGAGATTGAGTTTGGGGCAGCAGGGGCAGCAGCAGCAGCAGGGGCCTGTGTGGATCATCATCGGGGTGTCCTTCAGTGTCCTCACTACTGCTTCCTTCCCACCAAAGCCTTGCACTATGACCAGCATCAGTAGGTAAAAGCACACCGCATAAAACCTGGAGTGTGGGAGAAGTGGGCCTGAGAATACACAGAGAGGAGGTGGCAGCTCGCTGAGAGGACAGCCTTTGCCACCAAAGAAAGATGGACTGCAGAAAGCAGTGTGGCGGCATAGGTAAACACAGGAAATTGCTGCCTTGCACAACAACTTCAAAAATACAACTAAAAGACAAAACGGACATCATCCAGAACCACAGGAAGGCTGGCTGAGTGGAAATGCTACAACTAGAAGGAAAGAGAAAAGCACACTGAGACTCAGAGGAGGTGCGGAAGTAAAGTGCAGAGGTACGGAGGTGCACGCGGAAAGGGCTGGCAACTGAGGACATGGTTGTCTTTTTCAATTGGGAGGGAGTCTCAAGCTCCCGACTGCTCTGAACTCCAGTTCTGAGCGAGTCTCTGGGGACCGAGACTCATACGGGGAGAAACTGGACTGTCTGGCATTGGTCAGAACTCGAGGGTGGCTTTCTCTCAGAGGTCCTTGCAGTGATTACTGGGACACTGAGATGCGGGGCCTCTTAGGGTAGGACTGAGGATCAGCCATAGCTGCTTGCTCTGCCCTGTTGATTCCTTGAGACCCTGCCCCACCCAAGCTATGCACAGAGACTTTTGCATATGGAAGGCCTGGCCCTTTGCAATCTGAAAATTACCTAACAAACTATAGCTGGGTCAGAGAGACCCAGAACTTCCAAAAGAAGGCCCAAGGCCCCACAGCAGCTTGCATTGCTTCATAGCTGAGCCTCATCTGGGCACCGCCAACTCCCA
>NW_006283136.1:2066157-2066473 GCF_000327345.1 Myotis davidii
TGGGGTCAAAAGCAATATCCACAAAATGGGTCAGAGGCAAGGGGCTGTGATGCCCAGAGGCACAGAGCAGGCATGAGGTGGTACCACGGTCCACATATTCACTCACAAAAGCCAGGAGCAGTGAACCCCCACACTGAGCTATGCAGGTTGCATTCAAGCAGATTTTCCCCTCCCTCCAAAATTGGGGAGGCTGAGTCACTGGGCACTATAGGACACCTAGCACAGAAAGCCACTCTATCAACACAGGGAAGCATAAAAAATGCAGAGACAAAGAAACAGGTCACAAATGACAGAAATGGAGGAAAGCAAACTACTG